>NW_027180334.1:300000-497236 GCF_040956055.1 Brachionichthys hirsutus
TATTGCCGGTCCTTCCACAAGGTTTCCAGCGAAGTCTGTGGTTGAAACCTCCAGCTGTGCAGATGAAAAGAGAGAGGAATAGTTTTATAGTGAGAATGTTGTTCTGGGGGGAAGCTTATGTGTATTGTAATCTTCGTAAAACGGTCGGTGGCTGATTTGAATCCTGTAGTATTCTGCATCTCGCTGCAAGAGACAGATGATTCATCCTCTCCACAAACACCATCACAATGCGTCACCCCTTTCTCTAGCACTGGCAACAATGCTTCATTTTACCATTTGTCATAAAACGGATAATATAGTTGCAATTAGTCTATCTTTGTTTGCCATTGTGGAACAATGTCCTTGAATTACAATGATGAGATTTTCATTGAAATTTATTTTTTGTTTTGTATATATACACTATTTACATTTAATCTTTCCTCAAGATGCAAGAAAACCCTGACATATTGTTCATGTAACTGACAATAAAGATCAACAAATATCAAAATATCTTGTTTCCAAATAGCATGTTCTTTCTAACTTCTCCTCACTCTCAAGATCACTGTGTTGAAAAAAAAAAAAATCAACTGGACATTGGACTCTCATCCAAGAGGGTTCTGAATGGTAAATAAATGGAACACCCCCCACCAGCCATTCAGAACTAAAGAAGCTTTTCCTACAAGTATAGGTGACCTTTTTCAATACAGAAATCTACCATGACCAAGATGACTGAGAATCTTCAGTCTTCTATTGTCCTACACCGGGTTGGCTAGTGACAGCGCTTAATGCTAAATGCTACAATAGTAGTCCCAGCATTGGAACTTGCGACTAGAACACTTATCCGCGTATGATGCCATCCTCATGAGGTCAGCGATCTGCATCCCATAAACATGTATCTAAAGACACGTCAGGCTTAATCTGTGGCAAAAGAGACCAATTGACTTCCTTCATTCATGACGGAACATGGCTGCAGAGATTTATCAGAGGAAGACAGCTTCCTCCTTCATCTGTAATGCGTAACAACCCAAGAGTTCTCATCACAGGGGTCATCCTGCTCCGCTCCCTTTATTTCACTCCCCTCCTGTCTTCTACTTGCTTTGTCCTCCTATCCATCCATCACTACGGAGCCTGGAGTATATATTATAATAGAGGCAAATATGCGCATGCAGCTGAACTAAGTGTTTTAGGTGTTAGAAGCCTAATGGTTTCATTTTTCATCTCATCCTCCCCTTCCTTTCTCTCCTTCCTTAAGAATATATCAGGGGAGGCTTTTTGTGAGCAGGACCATTTCCCTCATAGTCTTAATCCTGTAGAATAGCTGACTCTCAACTAATGGTGTTTTCAACCCGCCATGTTTTTGTTCATCCAATTCAATGACTTGCTTGCACGCAAGCACGCATGCACACACACACACACACACACACACACACACACACACATACACACAATCTGAGGGGCATACTATTAGGCTGAAACAAGCCTGCAAGGAACTGCATGGCGGAGGAATTACTGTCCAATGCCAACAATCATATACTGTATATGCATGACTTACACTCACACAAACATTAATACATGCATAGAGTCGACTTTTACTTCTCAGCATGTCTGAGTAGTAATGAGAACAGAAGCTGGGAGGGGTGTCGTGTCACTTCATTTGAATGGGGGATTTGCCCCTACAACACAGCAATAAGATATTTGCAGGCAGATGAAAACATAATCTAAACATAGATCATATCATAACAAAGAGAAGAGTGTGATATTTAACACAAAGGCAGCCAGTTTAATACATTTAGTGGCTCTTTAGTCTGCTCTCTTTCTGAATATGGCAATCAGAAGTATGTGAGAGAGCAGGGGATTGAGTTCTTTTTTCTTTGGTTTTCTCCCTCCTTGCATATAAGACTATAATCCTTGCTATTCTGCTGTAGCTCGTTATTTTTGCGGTAACTGAGCCAAAATGCATTTCTATAAAAATAATAATGATAAATAGCTACTATACACATTTCATACCTTTGTTCACAAAGAAAGTTTTTTCTTACCTTAAATGTTTTATGTGAGAGAGTCTGAATGTGATTAAACAGCTGCCTTTGAAGCAATAAATTCTAATATATCAAATAGAATTTGCTAAAAGCAGTGAGCCCCCAGGTGATGTTTTTCTTTATAGACCTATTTGTACTTGAATAAAAAAGATTCCGCACTGGCCCTCATTCCTTAGATCCTCATCCAAATCCTCACTTTTCCTCTTATATATTTTTTTCTTAATAAATGACTGCACATAATATATACGTATAATTGTGTCTGCGCAAGAGCAACATAAAAGGCTGATTACACTTTTTTTTATCAGGATATATATGAAGGTACCATCGCTTAGCATTGAAATATGTGGAATCAGGGTTTCTAAGACCTATACTGCATTTACTCTTCACATCACCATCAGTCACTTGGGAGCTGTCAGCTCCTTAGGATGGAAAATGCAAAGTTTACCAAGGGAAGGAACCACAAACTCAATAAGAAATATTGAAAATATGTACAGTAGAAACGTTTATAAGTCCTCATTGATGCACAAGTTATGTTGACTGTGTGTGTGTGTGTGTGTGTGTGCGCGCTAGTGGTCAATTACTGGGGGTAGTCTGAGTCAGACCGGAGACATTGCATTCCTTACACGGCTCAACACTCGCCTGTTAGGGGAAATGGGGATTATGTTGCTTCTATCGCAGTAGTGGCAAAATATTTTGTTAAATTGAAAATGAACTTCCTTGTGGCATTGGTTTCAATTGGGGGGGAAATTGTTCATTAAGGGCAGCGAGGATTGGAGAAGATGGCTCAAGCTCGCACCAGATCAGTGGCAGTCATTCACAAGGGATACCGTAAACGGTTTTAGCTCCATGCTTATTGGCTGACCTCACCACATCTTTATAGTGCAGGCCTGTGACTACAAGCCATCGTGTCTGTGAATGTAAAAGCCTCAGTGCAGTTTAGCTTTCTCTCTCGCTTTCCTCCCTGCCATGTTTTCTTCTGTGTCAAGGTCGCTTGAGTGGATTTATTTGTATTTTTTTCATAACTTGATATTGGCAAAATATTATTTTTGTGTTTAGTATTTATTTGTGAACGTGTGTAAATGTAACCTAACTGTACAAGGATGAATAACAATGGCATTCCTGATTATTGTCCATTGTTTTCATTTATGTCAGAAGCAAAGATTGCCTTCCCTCTCCTCTCCTCTCCTCTCCTCCAAGGATGCATATAACTTTCTGCCTGTGTGTTTGTGCTGAAATGAGAAGCTAGGTTGATTATAGTGCAGGGATGCATTGAAGGTGGAGGTGTGAATTGAATTGGGCTCTTGGCTTTTGGTGGCAAAAGTAGAAGGAAAAGTAGCTGAGCTGGGGTGGCTTTATCGCAGCCTTACACACAGACAAGAATAAGAATAGCGCAGGGAAAGGAGAGAAAAGGGGCCCAGTCTTGCATATGGAAGTGTCTCCATTGCCATTGCCCTCATTTCAGATTCACCCAGCATGTAGATCCTCCTGAACCATTCAAGGAGTCCCCCCCTTTACTGGTGTGGTGAATTCAATCTTGGAAAATTGGGCGAAATAAGCGAAAACTGGGGCACTCAGGATATAGCTGAGCTGAAAAAGTCTGGCACTCAAAGAGTTAAGATCCCAAGTAAAAGTGCTCTTCAGTACATTCAAGGTGAATTCTTGATACCTCCAAAGGAGACTTGCTGCTCAGCTTCATGGAGAAAATATCTAATATATTTCTATCATCTTTACCCAATGTGGGCAGCTCTTCAAAACTGGTATCTTCGAATGCAGGAAACCCATGAGACTGACAGGTGTGCCGTAAGAGTTGACATGCATGTATAGTGCTGTATACTGTGCATCAAAATGAGATCGATTTGTCAGATCAGTGCGAAACCTAAGGGTGTGCCAGAGGCGGCAAAGGCTTGCGTCTTAGTACATTTTGACAATCTGACCTTGTTAAGCGATGCTGGCAGTGTCAGTGGCCATTAGATGCTAAATAGGCTTCACGAAATACAGTACATGCAATTGGAAATGACAATGAGTTTCAAGGAAGCACATTAAATCTAACGTGTTTCCTTGAAACTCACTGTGTTTAAGTCACAGCTACAGACATCAAAGAGACGTGACAAAATCGCAGTTATTCTTCGATGTCGCAATCACAGCCAGTACACTGGTGTAGCTATGGTTGTAAACCAAGGTTATTCTGCAGCACACAAAGGTGTGGTGCTTATTTCCTCAAATATATTTTAATAGTGCTGAAAATATATCTCCCTTAGAGAAACTCATTCGGACATGGGGATCTTATTTTCTACTGATGTTGGCGTAAGACAAATGTGATGATTATCACAATATCACTATTAATGTGCTCACTCTGGCTATTAACATGATGTTAGATGGACTGTAATCTGTCAGATGCAGACAAAATGCACAATCAAATGTGAAACTGTTCTGTTACGAACTGAAACAAGCAACATCGTAACACCACCCGGTCTTCAGAGCGCTGAAGATCGAAGACATCAGTTTCCGTCGCGTCGTGTTTAGATACTCTCTTACGAAGACGCATCTTCATGTCAGTTATTATTTATCTATTGATCTACCTTCCTAATGGGCTCTCGACCTTTCCGGGCCTGTGATCGAGCATCGCTCACACAATCAGCAAGTATTGTTTATCCTGAAAATCCCTTATTTGGTCTGATTGAGGTGAAAGGATGGCAAAATTGGTCTGGTGGTGTCTCCGGCACCTTCTTTTGACAAGACTGAACTACATCAACTATTAGATGGATTTCCATATTGCAAAATGTACTGATGACAATTTGAGGAATCGTGAAAACCATCCAACCATCAGAGCAAATCTATTAGCAAATCAATTTCGGAGCAAAAAATAAATACATTGCTCTTGGTTCATGGGGTTGTGTTGTGTGTGTGGATTTTTATTTCTGTCAGTATCTCTGGGTCGCTGATCACAAATGTTCCTCATTACATGGAAAGGAAATACACCGTTGGGATGTCAAAGAAGATATAAATAGGTGGTCATTTGAGAGGGGGAGGGGATTAAATGAAAGATGGAAGGTGAAAAGGACTGTGGAAGTTAAAAGCATAGAGAAGATAGAAAATGATAGAAAAGGTCTTTCATTCAGTTGAAAGATAAAAAAATAAAAAAATAATCCTGCTTCTGAAAGGTGTTGAAACAGTCACAAAGGCTCTCCCTGGTAGATCACAGAACAAAATAGCCACATTCCTCTTCTAAGGCATGATTCAATATCCTTTTGTTTGGTGTTGAAGGGACTGTTCCGGAGGGCCAGTGGAAAACCGTGTCTCTTTCTGTCTCTCCCACTTCTATTGTAATGCTTTATATTTGACCACTCAGGTGTCCTGGATAAGTGCACTCAGCGCTGAATGAGGCCGCAACACCATTATCATCCACCGCAACACCATTATCATTCACCGCAACAGTTGAGGGCCTGTTGCGGTGGAGAGATACAATGTTTCGGTAATGAGAAACAAACCAATAAAGGAGGGAATGCGCTATAACTCTTGCTCATTCTATTCAACAATCTATTTTTATCTTTCTGTGTGTCAATCTTTTTCATGGAATGTTATACTAAAGTATGGTATTTTGTTGCAGGCAAGAATCAAGTGAAAAGAAAAGGCAAAGCACAGGGCTTTAAAAAATCTGGCAGACAGAATAGTGTTGTATGGGACCAGTATCCCAAATGCTGATGTCTGTATGACCAACTGAAGAACAATTCATCAGTGACTCTGTTTAAAGTGTCAGAAGAGGAGGTAAATACCAGCAGTGAATTGATTCCCCCCGATCTAAAAACTGTTCCTGGGATGCTGAAGATTCATCAGGTGACATCCTCAAAGCCAGGAGTCATCAACACACGGGAGGTATCTTGCTTTTGTGGGGTTTTTGAAATAAACATTCATTTAAAAATGGTATGTGTTTAAATGTGTCAAATATGGTTGGGTATCAGACCCATTGTACAAAATGTGTATGTTATCATTTACAAAAGTAATTAAATAAACAAAATTGTAAATCCTCACAAATGTTTTGGTAATGAGAATTAATAGGAAATGACATTAAATTAAAACATTTTAAAATGTATCTCTCCAGAGTTATATATAGGTTTTAGCATGAGTAATAAGAGTCTACTGTAACAATGGCCAAAAATAATCATTTTTAACCATATATTTCATGTAATGTTAAGTTGCGGTAATGATAATTTGTTATGGGGTTCATCTAAAAAACGTCGATAAACACATAGGCAATATTCTTTTTTAATTCTGAAAATATACTTTTTAGTTAGTTCACCCCATAATCTTATATGTACAAAAAAAAATATTCAAGGGCATGTTAAAAATTCTTATGCTTGACACCTAAATCTTGATTTCATGAGAATCACCCAAATGTAAGGATTCATTTTGATTAATATAAAAATGAATGCATCAAAAGTTTGACGGGTCTGTTCAAAATATAGTGAGTACTAAAATTATGTCATGTTTGGAATTAAGTGTAAAAAGTAGATATAAAATGACCACTGAGCTCTGTTATTAGCTCATGTTAAAACCTGTATACATATTTGGCCTCTTTCTTTTTTGCAAATACACAACAAAATATTAAGTTAGGAGCTTTGTCATAGGGACGGAAATCTCTGGTCTCTGTCCGAGTCGATTTGTGTGTTAATACGCTTGTCACGATCGGATTCAATCAAGATACATCTGTTAAAACCTCAGATGCAATGCAATTCGATTTAAACACTTCCCACAATGCATCTGGATTCAGCGTTGCCTGGTCAAGATGACGTGATTCAGTTGGTTTCAGTATTTTCTGGTTTTTTAGGTTTATATGTACTCTAGACTATAAACAATACATTCGTTACTGTTACTGTTAATTAAATACATTTAATTAAGGGTGTAATTAAAATACATTTAATTAACAGTAACATAACCAGGGTTTATGTAGCTAGCTGCAAGTCCAATTTAATGCTTTTTAATTATATTTTAATGCCCAAATACTATATTTGCCATAATCACATGTGCATGTTCCTTAAGATTGACAAACACTCCATCAGAG
The DNA here is from genome assembly GCF_040956055.1 of Brachionichthys hirsutus. Taxonomy (NCBI): domain Eukaryota; kingdom Metazoa; phylum Chordata; class Actinopteri; order Lophiiformes; family Brachionichthyidae; genus Brachionichthys; species Brachionichthys hirsutus. The sequence goes on from NW_027180334.1 coordinate 307,075, forward strand.
GAATGAGGAAAAATTTATATATTCAGCTGGCAGACAGAATTGGCAGCAGTGAGCCCTCAGGTCAAGCGGCAGGGCATTGACTGGTTAATCAGGTTATCTCAAAGTATGTAGGCGTATGGCAGAATATCATCCACCTCCAAGAGTTGAATGATCCTGGCCTGAAGGAGAGGCTAGACATCATACAAAGATGTCGGAACATTCAGGAAAAAAATCTTTCTACACTACAATGTGATAGCGCGCTTCAAAGAAAGTTTCATTTTGTTGTGCAATTTATTTGAAGATTGTTTACATTTTAAAATGTATTGTCAGAGCTAAAAGTTAATTTGGAGCCCAAAATGGCAAAGCTGTTGTGAACATAGTTGACGAGTAAAATTGTGAGTGTGAAATGACATCATAAACCAAAGCCATCATTAGTTGCGACCAATGGCGTGTGACCTTGCAGTATGAAAGTTTTACGGTTGTATTTCCTAAAGGTAATAGCTATTATGGTGGCTCAAGGATTGTTTTTTGCTCAGGGACCTTGTGATAATCGTTTCCATGTTGAGTGTGTGTGTGTGTGCGTGTGTACTTTATCTCTTGCCCACATACAAGGACTAAGTGTACATCAGGGATGTTTTCTTGTGTGCAGGACAGCATGTCTTCTCTCCAAAGCCCAGGAAATTACAGTCCAGCCAAGCAGAAAACAGGAGTGGGATTTGGACAACAGTCCTCACCTGTCATTGGCCCCAGGCTCTTGAAGGAACACCTACTGTACATGAGGAATACACGGTGGCTGCATTTTCATACAGCCACCGCGTGTGTATATATATAAGGGCTGTCAAATTATTGCATTCATTGCGATGAATTCATACATTTTTTTACTTTGTCAGATTGTCTCACCTATATTGTCAAGGCTTCCGACAACTACCACTATCGGTGTTACTACAAAGAGAGCTGGAATAAGAAGTAATTTCCATGAGAATGATATGTCACATCTGAGGATGCCACTGTTTGATGCCTCCTCAGTCGACTGGCAGCTTTTGTAGAGTTCTTTTGGGTTCTTAGTGACCCCTTTGCCACTGTGTTCTGTGGTTTGACAGAATATATGCAGTAGGGTGAGGTGCCTTTTAAATCTACTGTTTAATAGCTTCACAAGCATGAAAACTACAAGGCACACAAGCTGGAGAAGCAAAACTTGGACTGTTACCAAACATCGAGAGGAGCAGTTTTAAATAAAATCTTAACTGAAAATGAGGTTTAAAAAAAACCATAAACTCAACTCATAATTATCTGACAACTGCTTCCTGTGTCAGGAAAAAAAAATGAAATAAAGCTTTAACTTCATAAATAATAATAAAGACCACAGCAATATTTGTAGAATGGGTGAATTGTCTACCTACAATTTCAGCATCTCCTACATGAGCATGTAGAAAGGACCCAGCATTCCTTATTGTTGCAATGGCCTGCATTACTGAGGGTCAATGCTCACCTTGTGTAAACAAGACTGTTATTTATCCCTTCATGTTGTGTCCCTCTTTTGTTCTGAGCCAATTAGAGCCGTTACCCGCCGCTCTCGACCAGACCCAGGTTTGTCATAATCACAGTGATAAGCCCCACACTCCTCTTTGCCTCTCTCCCTTTCTGTCCATTTTCCATTTCATTAACATTCATTTTCAGCCTAATTGATCTTAATAAGAAAATAATGTTTGACATTAAATCCTCATGAACTTGTGGGCCAGCTGATCACAGCGTCTGTCTTTTTCCACAGTGAACGCTTCCTTTGTCTGGGCTCAGTTTGTTTGCCTTTCTTGTGGTTCCTGGTTTCTGCTTTGACAGAAGTTTAGCTGTGCTTTTCTGTGTTGCCAAGATTAGCATTTTTTTTGTGTGTTTTCACTCACAACAGTCTGGCAGCCATACTTTCCAAACTGATTTAATGTACATTGACCTTGAAGAGAGGATGATGCATTTGTTTGCCAATATCAACCAATCATCATGATTATACTGTAAAATAGGGATTAGAAAGAATGCAGAAAGTGCAGGGTCTGTTCAATACAATCTTGGCAGTCTGATATATTGCTATTAATTGACAAAGACACGAAAGGAGGAGTTCACATTTGGTAGTTTATTTATGATTAGCAATAATCCAGAACATGAGGGGCCACATTCTCCGGTAAAGAAAGATGTGATTTGATTTCAAAATAATCCTGGATCTATGGATCATAGACTTGACTATTGTCTCATGTGATGCAGAGACACTAATACAGATTACACCAGCTTTAACAGAAAATACAAGGAGGTTCACTTTGTCTTGTATATTTTTAAAAAAAACCTTTAAAGTAATAGAAACTTTAATTTACCTCTGAATATTTCATGCTTCGTTATTTAATGAGACTGGGACAGCCTGGAAAAGACCACGGGGACTTTGTGACTGGTCATGACTGCGACAGTCTACGCTGAAAAGAGGCCAGCATGATGATACAGAACAAAGCTAGTCGGCTTTGGAAGACAAAAAAAGCCCCATTTCTTATTATTATCTAATGAGTTAATGAGAGGCCTTTATTCACAGCACGGGTGCGCTACACATGCACAGTGTGTGTAGAGACCAGGATTCCACTTTGCCTTGATTTTTGCTATCAGTTTCAAAAAAATGATTATGATTGCATAATTAGTGTTGGCAGATAATTCTCTCCAGGCTGTTGAAACAATGGCTTATTAGCCTGGCCCAGTTTTCACACTATGAAATAATTACTTAGCCATTGACTGAAGCCCTCAATTAAATGTCTTGCTTTTATGGATGGACAAAATCAATCAGAGGCCTTTTGGAAGGTAGTCTTATTTCAATCTGGTGTTGGCAAGCAGATCTGTAATTTGTTGCAGTTAAAAACAAAATCTGCATCTTCTTTTCGGTGACTTATTGCTACTTTAAGACGATCTGCATGGTGGAGCGATGAGACAAGATGAATATACTAAATCTCTTTGTTCTTTGTCTTAGCTGTCTTACTTTCTGACTGACAGCTTCAATAAAGCCTCTATCTTTTTAAACCAATGCCAACATAACAATGATACCAACAGAGAGGCTTATTTTCCAAAAATGTTCTACTGTATTATGGCATATTAAAATCATCAGCAGGATGCAAGTATTGGACAGTCACTTTTTCTTTTTTCTTTAAAGAAACATCAGAGGTAGCCAAGATGCGGATGAAGACTAACATCGATCCAGAAGCCTTCACAATTATTTACAGAACATTAACAAATTGCAGGAGCCTGTAAGAGTTTATTTTCATTCTTTAAAGGTCAGCCAAACCAACACATAGCACATTCCTAATAAACATCAGCACGAGAAACAGGGCCAGTCCAGCCTATATGCAGCTGCTTAGGGCCCCCTGGCCACTCTGCTTGTAGCACATTGTCTACCTAACAACGAAAGAGGCAACGCATCACCAATGACTTATTGATGCCGGAAGTCTGAATCTGTGAATATCTTTCCAACTTTGCCAAACCATCATCAATCTTCATAGCATGACAGAGTGGCAAATAAATCTGAACTAATGATTTCGAGAAGTACTTCATAAAGCAGTATACCTGTAGCAAAACATACTCGATACATTTTGCAAGTTTATAAAAATGTGCAATACCATAGAGAGGTGTCTGAACATAGGGGTGCAAGTAGGTTGAAATGTTCTATACCGTCTGAACTTAGGGGTGTCTGACTATTGAGTGGACCCCATAACAATCAACTAAGGCACTTGGTAGTTAGGCATGTTTAAACACAGCAAAAACTGTAAAAACAGATAATTTAAAAACTATTTTATTAAACAAGTAAGTGTTGGCACTCTGGGCTCGAGCATATTGTGAAGTGGCATGCGTCATGAAAAAGTTGCCGATCCCTGAGAGAGAGCGAGATTGACCGACGGACAGACAGACAGACAGATAGATATTTGCACTTCAGCACTGATTAAATATTCTTGTAAGAAACAAAACAAAACAAAAAGCAGATCCAATAAAGAAATCAAGTGGAAATCCTGCACTGTTAGATATAATTGAAGAAGATCTATGTGGCATGAAGGTTCAATGATGTGAGGGAATCGTAGCCAGAAAAAATAATTTGTTTGGGTAGGTGGCAGATGGATCACTATTTATTTCCCTATCCGGAGTAAGATATTGTTCATTTATAAAGGAGACTGCAGCTGATGTCTTCTTCTCGAAGGCCATTCCATCTATTTACTAGATTATTCATGAGACACAGCAATGCTCATTTACTGAGTGTCAAAGGTGCATGTAAACAACCTGAATCAGACCTTAACCACTAAAAGCCATTATCCTGCCTTCACCAATGCAAGGATGCATGCATGCATACAATGGTGCCAAACTATTGACAACTGAGCTATGATTTTAATATTTGATGTGTATACTCAACAAAAATGTTCAGTAACATGGATTTAAAGGTATTTGTGAACACATTTTGAGGGAGAAGCCTTTTCTGAACATTATTATCTTACATATTTTACCTCACGTTTGAAAAATGAAACCTGAAACAACAGTGTTGGATTTATATTTTTTGTTGAGCATATTTATTCCTACATTCTCTTCTGTTCATATTTGTGAATGATATCACAAGAGCTGTTTTGGAAAAACAGGTCAGAGAAACTTTATTTAAAAAATATATTTTTTCTGTTTTTGTTTGCCTCTCTTTTCCGGGGCAATAGCTTCATCAAGCAGGAAACCTGGAGGGCACCAGACCCAGCAAGAGCCTCAAACAGCCTTTAATCGTCTTTTATCACAGAGAAAACTACCAGCGTCTAATCGATAGCATTAATTCAGCCTTGAAAAAGAAGAAGGCCCATCCATTCCCAAATAACACTGCTAATATTCAGTCTGTATGTTGTGTTACAAAATCAAAGTGCTCTTTCAAATATCGAGGCCAAAGTGTTCTCTGCTAGTTTGAAGGTCAGACTATATTGTTTTTAAACTAGTAAATTACTACAAGTCTGACACAACAGCATCAGTAAATAAAGCTGCAAAACTTCAGGCACATGGAAACTGACAAGGAAACAATATACAGTGGAAGCTCGGTTCTCGAACGACTCGGTAGTCAAACAAAAAAATGTAGTTTAAAATGCCTCGGAAGTCAAACTCATTTCCGGAGTTCGAACACCCGAGTAGAGTCGAGGAGAACCGAAGACATGCAAATGAAGGCGGAGTCGACCCGAGTGGGTTCAGATTGAGTCGACCTGCTGTACGGGGGAAGACTGTGTGCTAATTTTTGGCTTTGTGTGCGTGCTTTTCGATTTTTTCTGTTTAGCCCTTAGTCTTGGATCCAAAGAAAGGCAGCAGTAAAACTACTGGAAAAGAAAAAAGGAAAGTGGTGAGAACAACTGTTGAATTGAAGAAAGAAATAATCAGCAAATATGAAAATGGAGTATACTTTTGTTTTTCTATTCTGACAACAGCCAGATTTATGTACCGCTAAAACAGGAATTTGGATTCTGTACAATGCAGCTCTTGACATGCATTGAGGAAGTGAAACATTTCACTGAGTGGCTTCCTCCACTGTTGATTTTGGTCATGAAAAAAACGTAAAAGTTGGGACAGGTGGCCTGAAAGAAAAGATCGTAGCTCTGTCTACACGCACACACACACACACACACGCACTGACCTGGTAAGAATCAATGGCCTCCCGGTCCAATGAGCGGCTGACTGACACATCTCCTGTGTCAATATCAATGGTGAAGAGGCCTTTGGGATCCCGATCAGCACCAGGTCCTGTCAGGCGGAAGATATGGTTCCTCGACATCTCTGCTGAAATAACCTGCAGGGCAAAGACACACATCAACAACTGTAAACCTTCGCTCTCATTTAATTCTAATCTCACTCTATATTATGAATCTAAAAATAACTGAAATAAGGCTTTTCTTTTTTCTTTTTTTCAAACCTCAAATTACTAAATGCCACACTAATTACAATTCATTGTCATATACCTTGGGGAAAAATAACTCACTGTGAATGGCCATGGAAACAAAAGTTCAAAGATTCTGATTTGATTTAATCAGTTGGAATATTCAATTCATGTAAACTAAGAATGCTAATGTATGTATAATGTAATGTAAGAGCACAAGAGACATACATAATAAGGAATGGAAGGTTTTCATTTGAATGAAGAAAGTGGAAAACATAAAAACAAAACTCTTTAAAGGTTCAGGGGTGACATTGTGTTTATTCTCACTTTGTTGAGACTTTAATGAGGACGTTTGAGGCCATTCCATTGTTCCCAAAAATTAAAATGCTGTATTGCAGATGTGCTAATGTTGATGTGTACTATCACCTTAATGAACAAGTGATCCTATTCTCAGACAGTAGGGATCTGATCCCAAATAGCTCTACTTACATGAGACTGCCATCGCCAGGAGAAGTAACAGGTACACCGGAAAAGCAAGACAGAAAACACAGCATGTTAGACTAACACAGAACACGAAAAAGCAGCACTGTTAGCAATACAGGCAAATGCAAAAGCATGATAAAATAATAAACCAAAATAGTTCAAGATTGATCCATAGACATTAATATTTTCTGTGGGATGATTATCATAAAGTCTCCCATATATCCAAAACTTAGTTCTAGTTTAAAGTGTGAAAACCCAAAAATCAGCGTGAAAGTCAGAGTTTTATCCTCATAATCGCCATTATACTGAGTTCAAAGTGATGGAGCGCCACAGCAAACACCAAAAATAGTGTTACTTTTGTAATACCTGTATTATCCCTTGAAGCATTCAGCTACCAGTACATGCTGAAGCTGGAAGCTCCACCATTAAGACCTCCCTATTGGCTTTAGGTCAGTCAATGTGTCAAGGATCTAAACGGTGCCTCAGCTGTGTGTCTCATGATCAGAAGCGTGCCACGAGGTCACCCTTAATGAGGGTGCACTTCCTTGAAAGAGCATGGGATACGAGACTGCAGTGCCTATTGCAGACGAAGCCTGAGCCCTTGCAGCCTCTCCAAAGCACTCATTTATCTCAATGTCTTGCATTATGCTCCCCCTTTTTTCCCTCTAGCTCATGGGCCTTGCTTGTTACTTTGCCACTTTCGTGCTCTTCTACTGAACATCGATATATCATTTTGAATCCATCGTCTCCCTCTCTTTCACATGGACTCCCTTCGCTCTTTTGGTTTGTCACACCACATGATGAGAGGGAGACATGTTGAAAAGAATAAAACAGACACGGGCAGACATTATTTGAGGACGAGACCTTTATACTCAAACTATTTCCTCTTTTCTGTCCCCTACTGCTCTTGCCATGATTTTCTTTTCAGTCTAACACATTTCACCCTCCTTGTCTTCTCAGAATTGTTTGCTTCAAAAGTTCAAAAGTAGGGCTTTTTTTTTTATTAGTTTAAACCCCAAATACAGTTAGTCAATTATTTAGCATTTTCCATATATTCATAGCGTGTGTGTACATAAACACACATACACAAACGCAATAGCTGTGATTTAGGACAGATATATTTTGGAGTCATAATCACAGTGGTAGTCATCACCTGCTGAGAGTGACAAACTAGGTCAGATGAAGAACCCCCTCCCCCAATAGGGAAAAAAAGCATGAGGTGCAACATTAGTCAGATTCACAGACGGCTGTGTGTCAAACTTGGATAGATGTGAGGGGAGGGGAGGAAAAAAGATTATTGATGTGCATGGAGGACGGGGGAAGGATACAGGATGAGCGAGAAAGAGAGATGGGGAGATTGATGAGAAAGACACCAAAGTTCAACAGAAGGAAGTCAAAAAAATGTTTTAGAAGAAGTTAAGTGTGATTCGGAAACATCTCTGTGGGGGAGAAATATGAAATCTACACGGCACATACACACAACAGACCGACTTCATGCATGCTGGCATGGAAACGTGCACCCAGTGGCTTTGTCACCACTAAGTATATCTCCCTCTGTTTGTGTGTGTGTGTGTGGGAGGACTGATGGGTGAATCTCCCCTCTTTCTATCAGCTCTCATTACCAACCGAGCAGACTTAAAAGACTGTCAGGTTTGCGATACTGCGGAAGGATGACAGGTGTGGCACAGCTACATGACGCCAAACACCTCCAAGCACAGGGAGGAAATGAGCAAGGAAACAGATAGACCAGCACCACAGTGTGCATCAGATGGATTGTGTGTGTTTAAACCTTAATGACACCATTTGCTGTCTGTATTCCTGTCAGATGTGAGGATTGCAAAGAAGAAGAAAAAAAAGTGAGAATAGGCAATATGGTTAAGGAGAAATATGTGAAGCATTTTCTCAGAAAGTCAGGAAAAGTAAACTTTTGTAACGCAGTTGATGTGTGAAAAATTAGAAAACAAATATGAAGTGCTAAGCAAAGTGTGTATAAGTTGGTACAGAGAAAATATCCCACTGAATACTCCTCTGCTTTGTTTTGGTCTTTCTCTACCAAGGTCACACAGCCAGCCTGTGAATGGCATTCCGCTGTAGAAAATGGTGCAGTTAAACGTGAAGTTCAACATTTGCTGTGTGAAATTCTGCCTATGAAAAGTAGCTTCCGTCCACAAAATCCAGCCAGTCCTTGTAATACGTTACTTCTTTCTTTTCCTCCCCACATTCATTTCAAGGTGACAACTCATTTATATTGTAATTCGCTATCCCGCAACCATCGCTAATTTTGAACATTATGGTCAAAACAAAATATATATTTTGTGCTTAAGCTAAGAAAAATCATCTGTAGCATATTAAGAAATCAGTCAATTCTCGAGAGTTCACACTCAACAAAATGCTGTTTGTTTGCGCCGCTCATCAAAATGGATTTTGCATCTGCTCAGGGGAGTCAGGGGTCCAGGCACAAATTGGAATTTGCATCAGATGGCTTTAACTAACTGTAGGCAAAGATCCACCACAAACGGGCATGATTAACATGCTGAAAGACAGATGGAGTGGAAATGGCAGAAACTTTCTTCCTAAAACAATTAAGAGAATCAATTAGACTAAATGACTCGGCCCACAGCTGCCTGCTTTCCGATGTTGAAATATCTCGCAAGACAGCTCCCCCACTTCCTGCTTCTGAGTTCAGATGCCCGGTATTGAATGACTGCTTTGGTGAGAGGAGGAGCAAAAATAATGAGCAGAAAAATCAATAAAGCGCAGTGGAGAAAATAAATGCAAGGTCACGGGATACGTAAGAGATGACGACAAAGCATGGAACGGATGACAAACAGCAGGTAGAGGGCAGCGAGCCGGAGCAAGGACTGACAGGTGGAGGAAATCAGTTTATACTCAGCACTGAAATAAATGCACAAGGGTGCCAGAAGCATTTATTCTCCTTAATAATATTACGCGGGCCTACAGTCAAACTAGGCCCACATTTCTCCCACCAACAGTACTTTATTTAGCTGTCATGTCAAGTCAGACACATTGAGTTGATTTGTGAGATGGACCCTCAAGTAAGGCAGCTTCAACATTTAATGACGGAAGGTTTCAGCCAAGCATAGAAGGTAAAGTTTACTTTATAGATTAATGGGTTTGAATTGCATGCTTCTACATCCAAGATGTAATTTTTTTGTACACAATTGAATGGTGTGATTTTTTTGCAAATTAGTGAATAAACTGGATAATACCTTTTACTTAAATCATAGAGCATGAAAGGACATTAAATCTCCTTTATTTAAGATCTGCTTTGCAGTTAGGATTCTAAACGCAGCTAAGTCTTTTACTTAGATTGTTGCCTGTTTAAGCATCACGCTTCTGCAGGTGTGAAATCAATGAAAAGACTAAAACACATTTGTTGCGAGGGAACAAAGACAACTTCAACATAGAGGATACTGGACTTCTAAAGTTTGTCTTCTTAAAAAAAAGGTTGATTATTAACCAAATGTGATTGGCCCGTTTTAGACAACATTCTATACATCATGCAGTTGATGCAGTTCTCCAGTTTCTGCATCAATGATTGATTTCATCATGAAAATACATACATTCGAGACTGAAATGACTTCAACCAAGTTGAACATTCAGGCATATCAGTTTCATTGCAGCTGCTGTGTGCGGATCATGGTCCCCTGAGGGAGGGCAGGGGAGAGACCTCTATATCAAAACAATTCCACAACTGGCAGGAGGTGTGACATAAACAACAAGGTTCTCACCCTGCCCTTGTGAGTCATACTGACAGCAAAATCACCAACACACACACACTGTCCTTGCATGCACATCCACTCACACACTCATAAGTGTCATACCGTAGCCCTTCTGCTCATCTCCCAGAGAGGAGGGAGCATGAAAAATGAATGGCTGCTATAAGGAAGTGGTAGGTTGCATGAAGTGGAAAGCTATTGGTGTGGAAAATCAATTTCACCAAGTCATCAACATATAGGCTACGTTTGGTAAAATAGCCCACATTAGACTCTCTTCTCATACGAAACTGTGGAGGTAGGAGGAAGGATATGAAAGGAGGATGGGTGGAATTTGCAGCAGGGGGTGATATGGTAAGAGATCATACTGGAGGGAGAAATAAAATATGCACATTATGCATCCACTTCCTCACTGGAATGTGTAAAAGTACTGCAATGGCTTTAATTGTTGTAGTACTTTAGTACAGTAGTACTGGCCTGGTCTCGACCGGTTTTGATCAAAAATCCCGAGTCCGCCCTGCCTTTGATTCTGAGATGAGACCCTAAAAAAGTGGTCTCAAGACAAAGACCGATCTCGAGACCTACAACACTAGTCTCAATTTTTAAAGTTTCCTACTGACAGCTGGGAGGGTGTAAAGGCTTTCTATTCTATTTCTATTCTATTCTATTCTATTCTAAAACTCGAGAATAACAAATAATTACATTTAGTGATGCTATGGAGTATTGTAAAAATATTTCTACTTGTCAGTTTAATGAGGCTAACTGAGAGTAAGAAGTCTGTGTCCTTTGGGGAATTATATGTTCATCCACAACAAGAGGTTTGTCTTCAGGTCTCAATTAAGTGGCGTCTTACTGATATTAATAAAAAAAAAAAAATGTCTGTCTATCTATCTACAGTACATATTGCTAATGTTAGCAGGCCTGTCCTATCATGTGATTTTTATAGATATGAAACAAAAGATAACAGCTCGCGTTAACATTATGACTCATGATCATTCACTTTTGTCAGATAATGTCATTTATTCAACCTGTCACAGAACATAAACCAAATGTAAATAATCAAAAAGTTTAACCACACTTGAAACAAAAATATCCAACAATTTCAATACTTGAAAACAAAACACTCTGCTCTGTTTGAGTACTGAAGTTAATAATGTACCTGCTTCCTAATGTATTGATTTAATTTATCTCACTGAATAAGCTGTTTCTTATTCATCCATGCTGTTTGAGGATTTCTGGATTTGTAAAAATTTTCAAAAAAGGATCTTAATGAGAAAGAAAAAAGCTTCATTCCCTTCAAATAACTGTAAAAACCCAATTTTCCAGGACTCAGGACTAACAACAGACCATTGATCTCAGACTGATTTTTAAATGAAAACAAATCCAAGCTGTGTACTCTGTTTCCAAAACATATTCCCATGACTGTTTGCTAATTAACTTAAACAGGAGAACACATGCTTTGACTTGATTTCACTTGTCTTGGAAATTCACAATATCAAAATTGATACAGGCGCCACCCAAGTGGAAAAGTGGAAAGAATTTAGAGATGGAATGGTTTATTCTCCTCTAGTGTTACAGTACTTACATCTGCAACTGTGTCTGTATGCTTCTTTACAGTTCAATGCAAAGAGCCACAATAAGAGTCCTAATATTATACTGAAGTAGAAAATTCAGTATATAACTTGAATGATGTTATGCAGGTGACATTGAGGTCTACGTTGCTGCATCCTGATTACAGAGACGATATTGAAGAAGTAAATAAAAACAGAAATGTAGCAGTGAAAACCTTTCTGTAGATTTATGACGGTTAAAAAGCCCACCTCTTGTCTTTGTATTAAGTGGCTATTAATGAAAGCTTTTACTGTTTCAATCATCACAATAAAACAATGCTTACATCTAATGTGATGTCTAGACCAGGAATTTGTCATAGTGAACCCATTATTTCACAAGAGTGCTTGTCTGAAGGATTGCTTGCAATGCCTTTTAGTATAGTGCTGTGTGGTTCGCATACATGTACCATCCACCATGGATGCTTTCTATTATGCGGTGCTCTCAAGTCAAGAGCAAAAAAAGCCAACGCTATTCTATTAATGTGGCCATGTCAGTATTTTGTCTGACTGATATTTAATGCATTGCAGGTGTTTTATATTTAACTATGAGAGGAATCATCAACCAGGATGAGACATGATCTCATTGCAATATTAAATTCATCATTATTCACATCAGAAGTGCTAAGGGTGAGCAATACAATGCAATAGCTAGAGCCTTGTTCTGCAATACAGACAGAAATAAGAAAGGTTTTTTCCCCAATGATACCTTCCATATTGTTCAATACCATAGCACAATACAAAAGTCACAGTTTGTGAAACACTATGAGATATTCTACTTCCATGCAACACAAGTCTGTTTTGATGCTTTTATCTAACTGACGTAAATGAGAAATGGATACACTTAAATGAGAAATTGTTGCAAGTGAATAGAGTTTGACACTTTCCCTTTGTTTACTATATTAGTCTAAAGTAATGTGGAGAGATTAGCCTTAAAATAATATGGTTAGAATTGGCCCTCAGTGAGTTTATACCCAAGTAACTCAATGATGTCCACAATATAAAAAGCTGCACTGAAACCCTGCTCGCAAAAAAATCAATGTAAGCAAACGTTATTGACAGTAGATCAATGAAATAATAAAGTATGAAGTCAAAGCAAGTTATTAGCTTTGATAGCAGTGAATGGAAATGATTTCATGAGTCCATTTGATGCTTGTCTGTGAAGTGATTCTAGATCTTAAAGAAATATCATCTTTCTACAGTTTAGGCTCTTTCTTAGAGCTCCAATCAAATTACACCTCAAATCCATTTTGAATTTGTTTTCCTATGCAGCTGCGTAAAAAGTCACATACCAGATCATATGTCTGTTTTGGATTAAAGACATGTAAAAATTAGCAAAAGGGCATCAATTTGAAAAAGTTTCAATAACGCATACGTTGATTTGTTGATTCTGTATTTTGTGCAATTTAATACTCCCATTTATGATGCATGCATCCATATGCCATTATGATTCAAACTGAGATTCTTACCCTCCCAATTATCCTGGGGAAGGGAGCTCTCTGGTTCTCGGTGACGACCATAGGAGGAACCAGCAGGGACCTCTTGGATCTGTGCTGCAGTGAATAGCCAAGACCGAGGATATCCTGCAACACAGGAAAGAAAAAACATATCGTTTATGCTTGAGATAACACCCCTTATTATAGTAATATAACATAACATCTTGTTAGCAATCAACCTAAATCACTGCATAATCAACACAATCATGACAAGCATTAATTATCCATTAATATATGATGAAAAAATGTAATAACAAGGAACTCGTGGACGATTTCCCAATTTTGTTTTATTTTATTATTAGTGAGTGAATTGCATTAAACATAATAAGCAATGCAATGAAGTCCATCATCTGCATCTGTCACCTGTATGTGTGAGTTATTTATTCAGCTCGTATATGTTAAATGAGGACAGAAGAAAGAAATAGGGGAAAAAACAAAATTAAAAAAGGCATGAAACTGGGTACGAATTAAGAAATGAGAGATGACAAGGTTTTGGGGAAGCATTTGCAGTGTTCATGAAGAAAGAGACAATATGAAATGTTTTATTTTGTCCTTGAGATCCTAATAGCATCATCTTATTTCATTTTCCACCTTCTTGCCTTTTGAAAAACAATGTGGCTGTGAGAGATTTTCTCCTTTTCGCTTGTTGAGATTTCTGAAGCAGTTTTGGCTTCTCTGCTTGAATTTTGAAGAACAATGCACTAGAGAGATGGTGCATGTATTATGATTAAAGATTTATGTACTCCGTGTAATATGGTGACTAAGTCTGAACACTGAAAATTGTGACATTTTCCTTGGCAAGTAGAAAAAAAAAGAAAATGTCTTAGATTTTATACATTTTATTTCAGATTGACTCTGCTTATGTTTTTCAAGACCTTCTACCTATAAAATGAAAGCTCTCCCAGCAGAGCAGCAGCGACTCATTCTAATCGCTCAAATTAGTCTTATTTCGGTCCAGGTGGAAAAGCCTTGTCCTACACAGAACTAATGTGCTACCTGCTTCCAAAAGAAAGAGACCTATAAAGACAGTACCAGAACAGGTCTATGGAACTCACTTAGAAAATCCAAACCTTTATCTGCCAGCTTTCACAGTTTGATCTTGAAATAAAAGTTCCATTCATTTCTCCCTTAGGCACAGGTTACGTGATTCACAGTTGGAGCACTTCCCCGCCTTGGATCAGCATGAAATTATTCTGGTTTAAATCATCGAGATGAAATATTAAGAACTTCTTGGGGGAAATTGTTTTTTTAATCTGCTTTGATTTAAAGTCAAAGTTAAATGCTCGTGTGCATAAAACGGCTTCAAGTCAACGATGCAGCAATTCAGGGGAAAGAAAGTCTCAATCACGGGTCGTCAGTTACAGACACGTTGGGTTGCTGAGGTTGACGATGAATCACGCAGACACCAGTTGCTTTTCTCCTAGTGACGACACGGACCTCTTGGCCCTGCTGCCATCTTGCTCTCTTTTTTCTCTCACTTCTTCCCCGACCTCCTGAGTCGGGAACTTTATTGACCACTTCAAACACCGCCCCTTGACTAGTGACATCATAACATCGCTGACCACCAAATGGGGCTGTTCCTTCCAATAACAATTTGGAGCTAGATGGAAATATGTAAATTATCCTATCATTCTGATAATTAAGCATCTTAACGTTTCATCCGCCATAATTAACCACAACCATTGTCTGTACAAAGGCAGTCATTGCCGACCAGCAGCGACAGAAACAAACAGAGCCGTACTTAAAAACTAGAGGAAAGACTGAGCTTGTGTGTTTTCATTGATTTTTAATTCTGATTTTTTTATTATTATCTAATTTCTATCTTTCAACCTTCATCTTTTTCTTCAGCCTTGCTTGACAGAACTTTTATGACAATCTACACTTCATATGGATGTGACTAAGTGGGTATGTGTGCATTTGCAGGCAGCTGTTTACTTGTTTACTGTTCAAGCTGTTGTTCTTGGC
Source organism: Brachionichthys hirsutus (assembly GCF_040956055.1). Classification (NCBI taxonomy): domain Eukaryota; kingdom Metazoa; phylum Chordata; class Actinopteri; order Lophiiformes; family Brachionichthyidae; genus Brachionichthys; species Brachionichthys hirsutus. Next base: position 322,238 of record NW_027180334.1, read on the forward strand.
TGACAGGGAAAGTCAACGCTCTCACCCCTGTCAGAATGACGGAAAGGGAACAGGTAAGAGGGAAAAGTGGAGCCATTTATTTACAGCACGGTGCCGACACGCAGACGCGGAGGGCAACGCCGAACACTCGCACCATTCACTGCCTCTGTCTTCCATCCCTCCAAGCTACAAAGGTCAGAGAGAACACAATGAAATAGTAATCATAAACACAAGCCGGCCACAACAACAACAAAAAGACACTCCAAGCGGTCTCTGAAATGGCCACTCTTTTCAAACCCACTGGGGGATGACCTTCCAAATGTCAAAAACAGAAATCTGAAACTGGACCTGAAGCGGTTAAACAGGAACAAAGAGGAAAAACTGAGGGACCATGTGACCTATTTTGTGTCTGCCAACCACAGTGTGTGTGTGTGTAAGACCAGTTCACACGTTGATGGACTTATAAGTGCTGTCTCTAAAAATCGCACCAAAGCCTGAATCATGAGGATGAGAACATCAATCCCATCATGCACATTTCACCTGTGTGATTTTTGTAAAAGAGGTGAGGAGGAACTGGGAGGTCATTTCTTTGTCTGGGTGTAGAGACCTGTCACAGGGGTTAAGATAGACCATACTGTCCAATCCACGTCTTCACTCAGCTGAGATGCAGTGGAAATGAAAAGGGAATGCTGGTGCTTTAAAACCTATCAATGTTCCGTAGGTGGATCAGAGCTGTGCGAAGCATGGACACAGTCATCTGGATAAAGATGTTTTCCCTGCTGTTCCACGATGGCTCACCACACAGTGCTCTTAAAATCAGATAACCTGCAGCCCTCCTTTCTCCACTCTCCCTTTTCCCTGCGACTTTACAGCTTCCCCTCGTCCATTCTTCTTAGCAATACCTTTTTAATTTTAATGTTCTCTCTTTGCAGTATGCATATGTGATGAATAGTGGTCTTACAACTTGTAGACAGTGTAAGAGAAGGAAGTCGTGACTCTTTAATATATCCTGTTCATAAATACTGGCACACCATCAGCCCTGATCGTCCTTAATGCATTTGCTTCTCTTTGTCTCATGTCTCCCGTGTAACTGTGGATAATGATATGAAAAATCTTGCTGGTGAATTTTAAATATCTTTGAGGAGGAGGGTTACATGCCCATGAGTTTACATTCACATATCCTGCACTATAGTATGAGTGCATATCTGTGATGGAGAGAAAGATGCTTTATCAATGCAAATTTTTCTGTGGCAGTAAAGTCATGTCCTTGTCTCTTCTTCCATTTTTACTCTTAATACTATATTGAAAAGTGTCATTTCTCATTTGTGACAATGTGCTGGAAACCTGATGACAAATGGTTAATATCAAGGTCATTGTTGGACAGAGGGAAAAAGCCAGGCATCTATAGCTAGTCAATGTGTATAAAACTCTTGGATATGAAGCCAGCTAAGGGAAGAAAGACTTTAAAGTTAAAGTTTGCCAGTTTGACAGAAAAAATGTGATTTATAGACAAAACACATCCCTCAGCAAGGAGTGCTTTGAAGTGACAGTGTCTCACACTGTTACTATCTTACAATCAGTGGCTCATAAACACATCCTAGTCAAGTGGAATATGGTATGAAGCTGCTGACTAATGTTCATTTCAAGCAGTCAATCACCAGAATTAATTAGTAGAGTGCTAACGTGATTATATGTGTGTGCGCGATTTCACTTGTAAATTGTGTTGTGACAATAAGTCAGACATAACTGTTAAAATACAACTAATTAACTAGATTGAAGTTATTTAAAATTGCATCTAAATTTCACTGAATAAATCACAATTTTGATGCATGACTGCGTAGTCCTCTGGAGTCTTTATATATTTAATTTGATTAGTGAAATGCATGCAATCAAACATCATGCCAAATGGAAAGATGTTTTTGTACAGAAAATATGGGTTAATAAAACATAAAAAAGTCTGACCTTTATCTGGCTCTCACATTAATTATTGCTAATTTTCACCTAACACTAATGAACCATTAGATTTTCATACTCCCAGCAACCTTTTCCTGTTTGTTTTTCCTGCAGCCCTCTTCTAAAATAATGTCTTCATTATCTTCTGCTGACCTAAAAAAAAGTCCTCCATGTGATCCTTATTTCCATTGACTTCCTTCATAGTGAAACTTTTCTTTCATCTGCACCTGGTGCAGCCCCCCGAGGCGTTTAAATAAATCGAGAAGACCTGTGCAACATTTTAAAAATCTATTTCAGATGCCACCTAATTTTAGGAGTCCTTCCAGAAATGTAAGAATATCTGTATATCCATTTCCTTCAGTGCAACCACAAACACGGCCGTAAAAATAAAAAAGGGACACACTTTGAAGGTGATGATTTGTTGGACTTATCTTGCAAATTACTCATCCATACTCAAAATCTATATATTTGCAAATCATTTAAATGGTTCCATCAAAAGTTGTGTGTCAGGAGTTTAAAAACATGCAGTAACCAGAATAAACAAATGACAAGTATGACTGTATGGGCTGAATAGAGAGTGGAATGGCGACGGCGAGTGAAAGACTATTTGTGTAGTGGTGAATAATTCTCAGTGTTGTACTGTGGCTGCAAAATGTCACATCATCACCATCATACCCAGAAAGCCTTACTGAACACTAAAAGCATAGTTATAGGAAATCTTTTTGCCATTGGAGGATGATGATTTTACTCAGGATGCAATATTACATTTTATTCAGCACACAAATGAGTGCAGATGGATGAATAATAACAAAAGCAGAGAAAATAGGCTTTTGGACCCAGATAATTTTCTCTTATCAGCACTTGGATGGTGCCTGCAAATGCCTCCTGAAGGTAAGTAAATGCTCTGCATAACTGTTGTTCTGCATAATGCAACCAAAATAACATGGAATAATACACACAAGCCTGTCCATATCTGGAAGTGTGCATTTGCTAAATTGAATTGCATTGTTCCATTATTTCACAGACTGATTCGTTGCAAAATGAAAGGAATATATTTCTCTTCAAATTTAGACTTTTGCTCACAATAGGAATTATTCATCAGCCTCCTCTCTCCCCTGCTGGATGTTTTTCAGCTAACACCGCACACCTATTGAATTAAAAGCTAATTATCTCCACCTTTGCTCACAACACATATCAATTGTCACCATTCATTATTTTCACTACAGTACAATTAGTCATGCCAATAAATTCACCACATCATGTTTGTATTTTGCTTTGGCAACAGATAATTGAACAGCACTGTGCAAGATATGAAATTCCATGAAATTCCATGCCACATATTCCAAAAGTACAAGGATTCATCCCCAGATGTCAGGTGGGGATATTATTCTGTAAAACGCACAATCAGTGCAGGTACACACGTCTATATAAGGCACTGGAGTCATCACCATCATTTTCAGATCTGAAAACTGAAGAGGCCGTTACTGTTGAAAGGTGGTGAAGAGGTGAAGAAAGACAGCAACAATCATCATCATCAATCGGCCTACAAGACAGATGGTCGTATTTACTCTGAAACTAGAAGGAGAGATCCTTTGTCTTGCGTTTCTCAGGTGCTGTCTCATTTTAGGGTTGCATGAAATGTGGAAGGCACATCGGTGGTGTATTGCTGATTCAAGCTTACATGTAACAAGAAGTTGACTTGTGATAACCATGTATTGAGGACACCATACATTTGTGTTTACCGCCATTGCCTAGTGGCACCATAGCCTGGGTGGAGCCCATTGGAGATGGATTGCTATATTAGCCTATGGAACTTCGATGCAGATCTCTAACAAAGTTGGTTGGTAAAACTATAGACCATGATCATGTCCTACACTAGAGTCCAAAAAAAGCAATACATATAGCAAATAATCCTTTTATTTGGTCTGGTTAGGCAGAGTTTACTTTCAGTTTGTCATTTCTAACACAAACAACCAAAGAGCAGCACTGTTCTGATGCATGGCAAAGGCTTGTTTCTGCCTTGCTTGTTCCAAACAAAATGCCACAAAACCGCAAGGTTAAAGACAGCGAGAGTAATGTAGACACGCCAATGGGAGGGTCTACTCACCTTGGTGATGGCAGCAGTCAGCATATTAAAGCTCTGTTCACGTCAGACCTTTTGTTTTTGCTAGCGAAAACTACATGCAAACGGGAGATTGATCAATATCAAGAGACAATATCATGCATGTCTGTGCACCAACAATCCCTCAGATCATTTCAATTATTTCATCAAAGAAAACAAATGGTCCAGTGTGAACCTAGCTTAAGTACAAAAGAAAGAAAAAAAAGAAGGGGAGGGGATTAAGTGTCAGGACAGGGCCGTAACCATCCTCGTTGTATACCGAGGGGACTCAGCCCTGACCTGCTGAAACTAGAGAGGGAAGCTATATTGAGTTCCAATGCTGGACTTTCTTTGCTAGACAAAGTGTCAAAGAAAAGATCACACTCAAAAACTCACACTGGTGCCACCTCAATAAGGCAAAATGGGCCCTCTTGATGGTGGATGATGGGATGATGCCACTCCCACCATTTCAATAAGGTTAGTGTGGATATAGCTCCAATCGCTTCAAATCCAGATCCAGTCTGTTTGGTCTGAAGAGGTCTTATATAATCCCCATGAACGTGGAATATGTAACAGGGTGGGTGAGCATTGTATCGTCTTGTATTTAAACATTCTTTATATTATGCCACAAATTTGAGGGGCTTCAACAGCTTAATTAAAAGTGTGGTAATGAGGTTTTTTTTCACTTCTCCACTAGGGGACTCCTAACTTGATCAGTCTTAGGATGTTTTCTTCTAACATTGTCATCTAAATCTGCAAAAGAGTCTTTAAAATATTCACTAAAACACAGCTCATAAATCCTCACCATTTGTCCAGGGGCATTTTAATCTGATCTCTGCTACATTACGCCTGGCTATACTACATTACATCTTAAATGAAGCAGATCCTGTTCTATTTTGATGAAGTATAAATAAAGAAATGCATCAAGGCATACACAAAGCCACACAGACAGCAATAAATTCTACTAACTCTGAGAGACTGAGTCGATGGAACCGGCAGTCCAATGACTTCCACCTGTGCCGTGTCATCTGCGTGCACACTCTGCCCGTGGATGAACAGGACTGGACTTCTGTACGGGACGTCTCTCTGAAAAACCAGATTATGATCTCCATCCACATGGAAGGCAGGATCCGAAACTTCAAACTTCACGTCTTCGTTTCCCGCACAGTCATCGAACGTGACTACAAGAAACAAAAAAACAACAGCATTTGTTTGTTTGTTAAATTTGTCAAACAAAGTTACATACAATTAAAATATCAAGCCATACGAAGCAGTCACTGATGCATACGGTATACATGACGATGTGAGCCACAGGGTTTGGAAAACAGTATCAGGGAATTCTCAAATATAAAAAGATGCCCTGAAGATGAAGATACACCCTGAAGAAAAAGTAAACATTTCTTAAAGGATATATTAGCTTGGATTCAACAATTAATCATTTATATGCACACAAACCTGCAATACTTATGAACTTATGCACACAACAGTATGCATTGTTGGCTCATCAATGTCTCTCAGTAATGTGTGGCTTGCTTTTGCAGGGCTATTGTTTTAACTCCAGAGAATGTAGTGGCATAAAGCTGCAGACTGCGGCCATAAAAACAAATGAAGGTAAAAGACAAGTCACCTTTGAGTTTTATGCATGCGACTCCTGTAGGAGGGCTCGTCTCTGCTGACTATATAGATAATGTCAAGAACTCCACCAGGCTTCATCCTCTTTTTAGCTCTCTGACAGACTCTCCATGGTGTTGCAACATGATCTCATCCCCCCATCCTCAGCAATCCGCCTACTATATCTATATATCTATCTATCTATCTGATTTACCCTCCCTTTGTTTGACAGGGCTGCTGTTGCACACAGACCTGTTGGAACACTTTGTCAACCCAGTTCATCTGGCCTCCTGCATCTAATCAAAAAGCACATACAACTATTAAGCGCTTACATAAAATGTCAAAGGATTCTTTACACTAATAATAATTTCTAACTCATTGTTTACAACACAAACAAACAAACACTTAATTAAATTCAGGAGCAAGACTATTGTGTTGAAGCTTGTGGGGAAAATAAATATGCAGGATTTGGTTTCATAAGGAAGACAAGTCAAGTGATGGGCTTGGCCATCCGCTCGAATCTGACCTCTGGCCTCTTGGGACTTTGACACTGTTTACTACATTGTGTGGGGTAGTTGTTCTGCATGACGCTCACGTATAGGCGCTGAAGATATATTCTGCTTTAGGATTAGAGGAATGACAGCCGCATTTGATATGCTGGGATTGAAATGACTGGAATTGTTACCAACTCACATTAAATGCATATAGGAAAAAAAATACATTCAATTGATTTGCCTCTGAAGTTTGGGAATAATGTGCTGACTGAGCACAATTTACACTGTGCCTCAGGCTGATGGTCTTAATGCATACAGATGAACTCACAAAAGACTGCTCAATTCAAGCACAGAATCGACTCATTGTTGAACTAACATAATGCACTGTAAATGTTATTGTTCATATTTTCATAGAAAAAAGTGACTGACTCTTGGATTTTTTACAATTCACTAAAGAGGTTCCGCCTTGTTATCGTTCTCCCGTGGGTCTATTTTACATTCTATATACGCACCACGGTTTTGTCTTGCAAAAACATTAGCTGCATGTGGATCTGACTTTCTCCGATCACAGTAGCACTAAGTGAATTGCGACCATACTTAGCACTACCTGACTATAAAATCAATAGGCTGGAGTCTATCAAAGCCCTCATTTAGCACACTTAACCTTTGTGACTGTTTAGCCTGGCTTCTTTTATCTCTCGCACTGCAGACATTTTAATATCTTCCCTCTAGACAGAATCATTTTCTGCCATCTGGGTGAGAGTAAGAAGAGGATACTAGAATGGAAAATAGAGGAGGGGGAAAAAAGAAGGGACAGGAAAATGAAAGAAGAGGCAAGGTTTCAATGGACACTGGCTAGAGAGCTACAAAGTCAATGAGCTACTCTCCAGGGAAACGCGTCTCCATTTCAATATTCAACACTCACTTCAAGCCAAAGCATGAAAGATGTGTTCATTTCTACTCCCATTACAAACCGCAGATTTATTTCAATAAACATCAGCGTGCTCTTTACTGCCTGCAAATTGCAGTGCCAAACAGTGTCAGCGGCATTTCAAAGACAGCTAGAGAGAGAGTTTTTGATGGTATTGTAATTTTGTCAGGTTTTAGGGGATTTCAGGAGGGAATGTGGTGCAGCTGGAGGCTTTGAAGTGAGGCAACAATGACAGAACTCAACTTGCCCTGCTCACGACCAGCGACACTACACACTCCTCTCTCTTTCTTCAGCGCTCAGGGTTGAAATTACTGCACAACATGGATTAGGGTCTCTAAAATCCCTCGCTGATGACTGAAGCGGGGAAGGAGGGTGGTTGGTAGTTAATTTCTTTTCCAAAGCTTTTAAATGTCAGGCAAAAAACCTCCTGTGGAGACTGAGAAGCAGCTTAGGGCAAGGACGTTGACCAAACGGAAAACACACCTTGTCAACTGTCAACTGATGATATATCAGTAGCCTCTCTTTATCTTTATCCTTTTCCGTACACTAAAAAAGTCTGATACCTTCAAACATGTGTTTGTTTGGTTAGCAACATGTTTGACATCCAAAACTTCCCTAAGCCTATTTACCCTGGCTCCTACTCTCTTTGTCAGCCACATTAATTGGATTCTCCCTCATCCTCTGTTAGGTACCAGAGTTTTCCTTTGAGGTGTTTTGAAGACAATTGTCCTTCTTGAAATTAAATGTCAAGTCTCCATGATGGGAGAGATGGTCATCGGTGGAGTAATCTCGGAGGTGGCTGCATGGACGTTTTTGAGCTGATAGCTGCCGTGTCTAACCAGAGTGTGCTCAGCCTCAAAAAAAGGGCTCAGGAGCAAGATATTCTCAAATAATCACCTGGGATTAGAGAGAGAGAGAGCAGCTTTTGAACATGTTTTTACACCCTGAATTGCATTTTATACTTGAATTTCCCATCACAGAGAATTGTGTAAGACCTATTCTTAGGATTTAGGATTTACAAGTGTTGAACTTTTCAATTACAATGATAAAGGTTTGATGGCTTTTCCAAACAATGTGGTGTTGATGGAAACCTTTACATCACGTGCTCAATTAAGATTTTGAAGATCCCCCACCTTCTGAAATGTCATTTGTTTCCTGACTCAGCACTATAATCCTGAGTTGCTTCTAGAAAACACATATGAGGACAAAGACACACCTACAACATCCCCTTTAAACTAATTAATTGATATCGCTATGCTATCAGTCAGGTAATAAGGGTATACTCTTCAAGGATTTTAAAGTGCATTAATAACACTGACAACAGTCAACATTTGGCTGTCTGTGCACGAGCGGGAAATGTTTAGGCCTGTAGGCTCAGTCTTTGAAGTTGCCTCTCTCAAGGTTGCACCTGCTTAAATATGGATTCAATTAAAATTCATACTAAAATCATCATTGCATTTCTCACCCTATTAAAATGTGGAAATATAATTGAAAATATCCATCCACTTACACGATTGAGATCTCCTGAAGCCTACCATGATGTGGTTGCCCACAGCAACAGATCTAAAGGGAGTGAGTGAGTTGTCATTCACCTGGAATGACACCTCACTGGAACCTGGAGAGAACCGGGGATATGGTTGACCCTCCTGGAATGGACTTGTCTTACTTCATTAAGAACACTGGAACTAACTGGGTTGCATCTTCGTAGTTAACATGTAACTGTAACCTGGAGGTGTATTTGTATCGGTTCTCCGGCTTCCTCCCACCACCAAAAAACATGCTAATTAGGTGAATTGGTTACGCTAAATTGTCCATAGGTGTGAGTGTGTGTGTGTGAATGATTGTCTGTCTATGCGTGGCCCTGCGATGAACTGGCGGCTTGTCCAGGATGTACCCCGCATCTCGCCCATTGACTGCTGGGATAAGCTCCAGCACGAGCCGTGATTCGGTAATGGACAAAGCGGTCAGGAAGATTTCTTTTTTTTTTTTCATCGACATGCCTGTTGCTGTGTTTTAGTTGGTTAATGTTGAAGAACTTGTGAAAAATAGACATCCTGTAAGTACTATGGCAATGTACTGAAAGTATTTGTAATTATTAAAAAGACTTATATGTGTGTGTGTCATTACAGATCTGTTCTTGCCAAAGCTGATGAGGGGGTTGTTTTCCAAGAGCCAAACTGAAAAAATAAATAAACTTCAAGCTTCTTACCAACATCAAGCCCTGCCACACAAAAAACTTTGCACAACACGCACACACACACATACACACACACAAATCCATAAGACAATATAAGATTTCACACACAAGCTGACATCCAACACAGGCAACCATTGAAGCATTCAAGCATCCAGGCAGATCGATAGGCTTTCAGGAAGTAAACTCCTAGGCTGAAGCCCTAAGGCTCAAATCAAGTTACTCAGCACTTTTCCTTGCCACATGGCAGCAGGCCAAGTGCGCTGGGCCAAGACAGGAAAGGAGCATATGGTTGAGATCAAAACTTTGACACAAAGTAATTCTGTCACTTCTATGACAGCAACTATCAGTATCTCTTTAGTGAGTGAGTTCACAGTTCACTTCGAATCTCTGATTGAAGGACTTGTTGAGGTATGGCCTTTATTGGTGCAGTCAAAAGTACATGGTTGAGGATTTTAAATATTTGTATCTGGATATATCCTGCACTGCAATATTCACACACAGTTGATGTGTTTTAAAATGCTGTTTGCTGTCCCATTTAATTGTCATCATTGCCATGCCCTTTATTAAATATCACGCAGGTGATTGTGTTTGCACCTCTCATTAAACCATTGAATCTGATCATAAAACAGGAAGGATAGTGATACATTGGAAGCCTCCAGAATGAAACCGTGATGGACATCTCTTCAGGACTAGTTCAGACATTTTGTTTAATTTAATGCTAATAATTATTTAACTAGATATTATTGAAGGTATGGCAATAGTAGACAACTTTGGCATTGGTTGTTACTTGAAATGCAGTTAAAATGAACATTAAAAATAATGTGGATTACATTAACTGAAGTTATGGGGAAAGGTGGTTGAGGCTCGACTAAAAGGACAGAAGTAAGTATTTGTGAGCAGCAGTATGGCTTTATGCTGAGAAAGAGTACCACTGGCACAATGTTTGCATTGAAGCTAGCAATGGAGAAGTACAGGGAAGGTCACAAGGAGCTGCATTGTGTCTTTGTAGATCTAGAGCAGGGGTGTCAAACTCGTTTTCTCCCAGGGCCACATTAGCATTATGTTTGCCCTCCAAAGGCCAAATGTAAACCGTAGCACAGTAAAAATGTAACTAAATGTAATGTAATTTAATGTAAAATAAATGTAACTACTCCTTAACATGCTGTTAAATAACTAATTATTTTTTTCTTTAACTCTTTAGCCACCACAGTAATTATAATAAAATATTCAGTTTTAATATCACTTTTTAAAAGGTTGTAACTTAAAAATTGTTAGAGATAAAGCCATACTGTAAATGAGAAAAATTATAAGTATGAACCAAAGTTTGTGATGGGAATAAATTAACACATCTAATAATGTGGAAAAGTTCCATTCAAATGCAATCATCACGCAGGAACAAAGATAATCGATACAGGTTCGTCTCCGAATTGTGGCCATTCTGTGAGGAGTTTGCATGTTCTCCCCGTGTCTGCGTGGGTTCTCTCCGGGTTCTCCGGCTTCCTCCCACCACCAAAGACATGCAGCCTGGGCTGATTGGTGACGCTAAATTGTCCGTAGGTGCAAGTGTGTGTGTGGTTGTATGTCTCTGTGTTGCCCTGCGATGAACTGGCGGCTTGTCCAGGGTGTCCCCTGCCTCTCGCCCATTGACTGCTGGGGTTGGCTCCAGCTTGGCCCGCGACCCGATAACGGATTAAGCGGTTGGGACAATGAATGAATGAAGCACAAGTAGGGAGTAGAAATATAACTGTCAACAAGATGCCACATTTTACGGCGCTTCCTTTTCCTTTCAAATTATATTATCAAGCACGTATATTTATATTGGTTTTGACCAAAAGAGCATGGAAATGTCAAATAAACCAGACATCAGTTGAATGACAGCTGTACTTTATTTGACAATGACATATTCAGGTTTTTTGGCTGGGTGTTCATGCTTGTGGTCTTATCATGAAGGAACAGGTATTCTAAAATAACATAAAATGGCAGTAAATGCGTTGCCAGTAAAGATGACCTCATAATCAGGTTAATACTTTTTACAATGAATGGAATAAAAATATACAAGGAATGCACGGAGAGTTGGCTCTAAAATAACGAGCTGCAGAAAATTGTGTGGACGGGTTGTGAAAACAGAAGATGCAAAAATATATTTGTCGTTTGAAGGCTATTCTTGGCAGCTCCGACTGGAAAAAGAAAAGCAATACTTAAAACCTGCGTGGATAAGTCTGAAGAGAAGAAACAACTGCATGCAATCACATAAAAGTTTTATCTTTAACAACAGAAACCATAGAAGGAGAGAGTTCACAATTAGTGCTGGTGATGAAATACAGTGTCTGATTATTTCAGACAATAAAGGTGTGTCTGGGCAGAATAATGTAATCTTAATTTTGACAGGTCATATCTGCTTGATGAAAGGGAAGGCCCATCAAACTCAAAATAGAATACACTGTGCAGCTAAATGTTAGAACCCCTTTGGTCAATAGCCTGTGTTACTTAATTATTATTTACAGAAATGTTGCTATTGATGTATGCTCAGCCTACAAGCAGACATACTGCAATATTTATTCAAATCTTACATTTTACCCATCTTAAATAAATTGGGAATAGATAATACAAGCGTATATGAAAAGTTTATCTTGTAGTGGTAGACCCACAGAGAATTAAAGCCAATTACTGACCAACTCCACAGTTCCCCGCAGCTCTACAGAGACATCTGACATCATTACTGTCTTTCAAACGCATTGTTTTTCCATTGTTTGTTCACGCTAACCGCCTGTCTCCCAAATCCCAAAGTCATCATTAACATTTACTTCATGGAACCTATTTTCATGACATCAAAACATCAGATAGCAAAGATAGAACTGATTTTCTTTTGAAGCTTTTTATGTTTCTTTGATTTGGGATATTATGTTTTAAATCATCTCAAAGATATGATTAAATCATATATAAATTCTACAGCATGCCCTTGCTTTAACACATGTATTTAATAGCCACACACAGCAGCTCTCATCTCAGGTAGTTGCTATTCTAGTCAGACATTCTCATGACATTTTCTTTTGTCACTAATGATTTGCAATCCGCCATAAAATATGTTGCCACTGTAGCTTTATATTGCACTCACTCTTTTTCTCTTTCCCGTCCTCTCCCCCACCATTTACTCACCTCTTTCAGCATCATTGTTCATTTCCCCTTCTACCTCTTCCCTCATCAAAGTGCCAATTGCCAGCAGTCTCCAGTGACAATTTGACCTGCTAAGGTTCATAGTCCACTCACATGGATTCCTCCTTTATTAGCTTATCACCTATTAATAATGAAAATCATCGCCCATTGTACAGGAAGCTTTCATGAAATGATAAAATTCACAAATGATATTGTACATAGAAAAACCCATCGACACATTCACTTCACTTCCAGACACACACACAGAGAGAGAGAGAGGTGCACATTCATACTAGTAATGGCCTTTTATGTAATTACAGTTGTTTGTCAAAGCGCACCTTGATTTTTGATCAAATTAAATACAGTGTAAAAGAAGCTGCGTTTTCTAGTGACTCTCGCTGCAGTGAGTGACAAATGCTACACCATTATGGAATGAGAGTGACATGATCAGGATTTGCACCTTGCTGTGCAGTCAGATGCAAAGAAGAGCATCAATCCAAGCATCTGCAGCATTTGGTTGAGCAGATATTACACAGGCGGCACTGAGTGGGCCTCTGTACGGCTGAGGGTGGTGTTGGTGGTGTTGTTATGCAGCGATGATGTCTCCCCAGTCTTTGGGTTTCATCAGGTTCGGGTGAATTTCTACCGTTGTACCAGTGGGAGCATATCGTTTTGCAACTGCTCTGCCTTACTGAAAAAAAGCAGCATAAAGGGCAGTGAAAACTGTCTAAGGCATCACAGTAAAAATAATTAAACGGTTCACCCTCATCCCCTCTGGAAGCAGCTTCGGGACTCTCCTCTGCAGTAAGGTGACAAGTCCAACACCCTCAGCCTCCCCTGCTGTGACCTTCATGTGCATAGTGTCATAGTGTTTGCACCGACTCATTGTGGTTGTTAATGCTGTAGAAAAATGTACATATATTATTATATTGATTATCTTGTGTTGTAACGTTAACGTTATTGACCGCTTTGTCCATAACCGGGTCGCAGGTCGTGCTGGAGCCTGTCCCAGTTCATCACAGGGTCACACATAGACAGACAATTATTCACACACACACACAGGAGGAAGCCAGAGAACACACGCAGACACAGGGAGCACATGTAAACTCCTCACATAAAGGGCGCAAGCCAGATTTGAACCTGTGACCTTCTTGCTGCGACAGCGCTTACCACTGCGCCACCGTGCCTCTCACATAACAATTAATACATTGTAAATATGTTTGTGTATTCACAACCCTCACTATTACTCATACATTTATTTATTTATTTGAAAGGATAAAACCCCTTGAGATGAAACCATCTCGTTTTCAAGAAGGTCCTCAATCAAAACAAAACAGAAATAACAAAATAACAGCAGTGCAGATATGAAAAAAATGCAACAACAAACAAAATAGAATAAATACTCTCTCTTTATATACAGACACATCCACACTCAAACTACACACATACAAACATGCACATGCATCCTTTTCTTGCTTGGACTTTAGGCCTGTACACTATCAGCTGACTTTATCTTGCACCTCATTTTATTGTCTCAACGCTGGTCCACTCTGCAACAACAATAAAGCTGATCTAATCTAATCCGAAAGCCAGAATGATTAAAATATAGCTAGTTTACTGACAGTAAACTAGACATATAGGTTTACTCTGTTGGTGTTCCACAACGTGCATATGAAATAACGCAAAAATACTAATTAAATGAAACAGTTGGCTATGCGCATGCATAGCCAACTCAGCACCACCAATAAACAGATGGGTGATGGCTGCTCTGCTTCATTAACAAATCCAGTGTTAGTTGATCCCCACAGAATGGTGAGTCATTTGTTACTAGAGTTCCAAAACATTGTGTATCACATAAGCAACAATCGCGCATTATTTTATGTGGGTGAGGGTGCAAATAACCGTTGAAGCTGCAAATGCATTAAAACTCATCTTGCATATGCTGGAAGAGGCAGGATTTGAAGCAACATAAAGTAATAAGGAAACATTTTCACTAAATGTCATATTGATCTCTGAGCAGGAAGGAATAAAGGAAGGAATGAAGGAGTGTTGTTCCATGTGTCCCACTTATCTGCAAATACTTGGCTGCGTCAGAATTCAAGTGCTGTAAAATTGCCTGGATGATAAAGTAGGATAGAAAAAAGTCAGCGGGAAGAATAGTTCCTGTATTGATGTCTTTGGAGCTCAATGCAGTTTATGTGCCTTGGGCTTGCTGGCAGTTGGGCGAGTGCCACGTCCACAGACAGCTACTGAACACGAAGTGGATGTTATAACATTAGAATTAGTCAAATCTTAAGGAATACGCAGTCATTCCTTAAAAAAAAAGAGAGCTAGAATACTGAATATTTGTCCGCAAGAAAAACAGATAAGACCTTGAGAATTTGATAAAACGGGTGAATTTTGGGCCAGGGAATAGTTAAAATTTTGATTCACATCATGAGAGATGTGGATTCAATATAGCTTTATCTCTTGAACACTGAGAAATTGAGCTTTTTAAAATAAAATAAAAAACACTTTTACACTTTGAAAGCCAATAACTTTTGTGACAGTCATTGGTGAATGTACTTTATAAGGGGTTGTTAGTTAAAGGTTGAGCTGCAAGGCTGAAGGGTTGCTGTGGAGAATGCTGAAGTGCACCACTCTTTCAGTGGTAATCGTAATTTGGTGGCGAGAATATGTAAAGGAAAAAAATAAAAAGCCCCAGAGACCGTGGTCTTGCTCTGCATGATGCAGAGTTCTATGTTATATTTCTCCTCCACATTTTATTGGCTGTGAGTGTGATATGCGCCACAGCTTCCCATGTACATCATAAAATCAAAAACTGTACTTTCATAGGTTTGCATAAATTAACATTAATTAATTATTATGAAGGGCTGAAGGGCTTTTATTACATAAAAATAATGGTATCTTAAATCATCAGAGATGCTGAAGTAAAATAGCAGCATTGCAGTTGGTATTTCTGACAGCCTGCCATATTGAAGACAGAAAACCACAAACTTTTCTGACTCTTCGGAGGAGTTCGCAGCCGGGCAACAAACAAAAAGCTGGTAAAACTAGGGTGAGCTATACCAGCATGTCAGAATCCATATGTTTCATTTCTGTATTTCTTCAAGTAGTGACAGAAGTCAATGAAAGGAGGGAAAACAAATATGTTTTCAGAAACTGTGGGTGTAATTTATCCTTCAATAAAAGTCATTCATTACGTGATCTGTTGAATGCTTGTCGACCCTGCGGAGACATTGTTTCACTCAACACTCAACAAAATGCTGCATTTTGCAAAACAGGTGAATTTTCGGATTCAAATTCTGCATCTGATCTTATTTTATGAAACCTTGAAAAAAAGTGCTTATTTCCTGTGTAACCAACAAATATCCGCGTGGAAGTTACCAGTTCAGTTCTCCATAATTATTTCATAAATGAAAATCCATTTTTCATTTGATCCATACGGAAGGCTGTGGCTCTGCTGCTTATCAGATGCAGCCCACATGTTGAAGTATCCTTGGGCAAGATATTGAAACCCAACTTGCTCCCAGTGGCTGTTCCACTGGTGACTGAATAATGGTGTGAATGGTCACCGCCTCCAAAGAGCAGCTGGTCCATGCTCTTTCAAACTTCTGATTAATGGATGACTCCTCTGAGTGTCCTTCAAATTATGAGATGGTACATTAAAATTAAATTAATTTTACATGAATAATGTTGACAATTTTAATTTGAAAATAAGACACGGTTGAACATTAAGTCATTCTCACTGACGAAATGGCACAAGATATTTCTCCAATCACATTATGTGACAATGTTATACACGGGGCACTTTATTTCCAATGAAGGTAATTTGTGTCACAAATGCTGCCTACAGCTGACGGCATAGCTGCCGAGTTCACACTTCAGAGACTTTGGTTGCTGCTTTGGATTTTCAACTGGTGTTGAAGTCGGCGTCTGTTTGCTCATTGTGTTACCCTTGAGGTTAATGATTTATAATCATTATTCAAGCAGATATTAATATTACTGTGTGACTGTCCTTTCCTTTAGTAAGCCTGCACCAGATCTGCAGCCTCGGTGACATCTGTGACCCACGTTTCAGACCCCACTGGCACAAATCCTATTATTTATTTCCTGAAGGAATCTGTGCCAAATTGTATATTTATATTTAAGTATTCGAGTTAATTGGGTCCAGCAGTGAGCAGTGTGACCCGTACTCACATATATTAGTTAATGGCTCGCCGGAAACCAAAGAACCTGAAATGATGACTGACTTTTCCCAGTGTCATGCGAAAAACTGTGCATTGGTCTGCAAGTCTTTTGTGGTCTGAAGAATTCATTGCCATTACTGCCAAACCATTTTTCCTAAACAATTCTATTTTTGCATGCATCGATTTTTCATGTAAGCTCTGCATTTGTCCTCTTTTAGAGTTAAAAGAGGACAAATAAAATATGAGAGAATTAGTAACACCAACAGAGAAAGTGAATGCTTGCATATTGTATATGCATGCATTTAATTCTCAGATAGGGTCATTAGCCGAGATAGATGCCCTTGAATGCCAAAGAGTGTGTGTCAAAAGGTATCCCTATCTAAAAGACTGCACCTCCACTGGTAATTACAGAGAGCTTTCTCTCTCTCTCTCCTAGATAAATGCTTACTTTGTGTGGAACACACACACACACACGATGTAAACATACTGTTTGTAAGCTATTGCATTTACCTCTTATCAATCCATCCATGTATGGTAGATCCGTCACTTATACAGATAGATATCGATTACGTTTCAACTTGAAAGCTGTAATAAAGCCTCATTAGTTTCTTTTGTAGTTTTCTTTAATTTAATTTCCTGTTATGTGTATGGTGTTACTGTTTTTAAGCACATTGTCACACTTCAGTACATGCTGGAGCTCTGTGTTAGTTCAAGTGCTTTGAATGCTGCTCAAAAACCTGCATGGCTGTTGTGAAGTTATGTCAATTATAAATGAACAATGCAATATATGGAATTGCATGCAAGGCCTCCATTGTGTGTGTGTCTATCATTCTGATTTATTTGAAATGTGCATACACATATATGTATTTGTACTAAATAATATGAGTGGATCCTGGCAGGCCAACACTTCTGTCATAAATTGAGAGCAGTGAGACCCCCCCGCAGTGATCGGTGTTTCTGCTGACAGGAACATATTCAAGGTAATAGAACCGCTCTGTCGTCCTAGAGCACAGCACTAAAGCAGAGCTGAGTTCTGTCGCCCGCTGCACGCACCACTGAACCTCCAGATGACAAAATGCCTCACTGGCTGACCAAATCAAACACGAAAGTCAAAAAAGAAGAGAAATAAGATTGAAGGAGAAAATGCTCAGATGTGTCATTTGCCATGTTGTCGTCTAGGTGGGAAGGTGTGCTTTTTTCAGTTGGAGGAATACTTAGAAAATATGTGTGCTGTATCCAAACGTAGTCAAGTACTGAATGTCAGTCCAGCCAAAAGAGACGGTGATGTCGAGATGATCAGTGCATGTTGTGTAGCGCGTCACTGAAACATGCTAATGAATGGAATTACTAAAATAAGTGTTTCATTATATCGCAATACAAAAAACAAGTGAGTGTGATTCCCGATGAAAGCGCCAAGACTCGAGGCTGTGGATGTTCCCATCATGGTTTCTGTCTCAGTTTCACCATCAACACCACCCATACACCAGCTTTGAAATGAAATCACCATCGGCTGCACCCATGCCAATCTATCTGGAGAGACGTGCCGGAAGCTATAACGTACATCCACAGAGAAGCAGACTCCAATAGCCAGTAGATATTATTGCTGATCCCCGTAGAGACAGAGTGGAACTGTGCAGGCAGGCTTTGCCGGAGGGTCCCAGATGAGCAGGGAAGACCAATGAGTTGTGGCAGGTATGTGTAGTTGAGCGTTGAGTCTGTGTGTGTGAGACTCACTGACCACTGCACTAAGAAAAGGGAGGAGGCTGTTTCTCGAGTGGCTTAGAGATATAATTCTGCAGTGAGCCTCGTGACCTTCCTCTCAAAATATTTAATGTCTTCATTAAAACCTGCTGAGATAACGTTCCTGTATGAAAGTGAAAATGCAACTCAAGAGCTCAAGGTTGTCCCAAAAGGCTACCTAAACTCAAGTATTGTGTTGCTGCGACCAAAAAGGTCCAAGAAAATAGTCCCCGCGTACAGAGATGTGCATCTGATCCCACACGACACAGATGCAGTTAAATGAGCAACCAAGCTGCTTGGGGGGGGGGCGAAACAAAAGAAGAACAAAAGGCATTTGTAAATATCATCCAATCAAGGAGAATAATTCATCTGCAGACACAAATTATGTTGTTGTTGTTGTTCCAACTCCTGTTTGTAACAGGAATCCACAGGGATTCTAATGAATGTGAAGAAGAAAACAACTGCAGACTGAGGGTTTAGATGTCTGGTCGGGTCAGTGTTGAATGACAAATAGTAAGAGAGAGAGAGAGAACAAATGAGAAAACTTCAAAGTACAAAAACTCTGATAGCTATATGTTTGCTATTGGAATTTGACTGACCTTGTAGAAGCACCTGGCCTTCCTGGACGGGTCCACTGTACGCCACCTGGTAATGTTTGACCTGGAATCCAGGTACACAGGCCTCATGGGCTCCATCATCTTGGCAACCCACGTCGGCAACCTGCAATTAGAGAACAAAGGACAAGCCATAATGAATAAATGAATGAATGAATGAGTGGTTTCTGTCTCATGCTGAGTTGAAAGCCACAGAGTAAAAGGAAGTTTTAAGATCCATTTTAAAAACAGACAGTGAAGATATTGTCGGATGTGCATTGGTAAAGTGTTCCAAAGTTTTGGAGCAGGAACAGAAAGCGCTCAATCTCCTCTGAGCTGGTTAACCACATTCTCCAAAAGTGACAGAGGTATAGGCTCAGGTGTGTCAAACACAGCCCCACGAGACACAGAGCAAGAGGGCCCAGAGGCAGCAGGTGAAATCAGAGCCCTAGTGGTAACAACCGTGTCGGTTAAAAAGTGCAGGAAATGACTTCACAATTCAGAAGATGCTTCCAGACAGACAGGTTGAGCTTCAAGGAAGCCAACAGACACAGCAACATGACATGTTGATGAGCACAAGTCACAAGACAAATGAAAGCACATGAGCCAATGCATGATTTTATAGACTGAAGTCCGTGTGACAAAAAAAAATAAAAAATATTTGATCACAAAGCCCAAGCAGTAGAATTCAGCAGCTCAACAGTGAACTCTTACACGTTGTGCAATGTTTACAGTGAGAAACATCCGTGGTACCCTCGAGTCCACTGGCTTCCGTCAGAGTGTACAAAAACCTCATCAGTGTGTGAATCACACACACACACAAAACTTTGTTTCAAGCCGACATTCAAATCGAACATTTAAGCACTGATCAACGTTACAAATGACATAAATGCATCGTGCCGGGGTCTCAGCGCTTGTCTTGTGAAACGACAGTGCTGCACTTGACACCAATGAACATCAGCTACTATGACAAAGACGTCGATATTTAATTTGCATGAAAGGATTTGTATTTAGTAGGTGTAAATGGAACTGATCAAGCAGACGACTGCCCACCTTGAGTCACGATCTGATCAAAGTTTCAAGATGTTCCAAGCTGCCCCAGGAGTTGTTCTTAATAGACCGTGTTTCTTTGTTTTCAGTTTTGTGCCCCGTTGTCGACTGTTCTCTTCACTTTTTTTTTTTTTATTGTAATTCATCTGCCTTATGTTGCTATTTAGAATTTAAATTCAAACAGACTAAAAACTGAACCTTGTGATCCTTGACTTTCCATTGACCTATTTTATCAGCAAATCACAATTATTCAGTATAGAATAATCTTTTTTTAAGTCACAGTATGCTCATTTTCTAAATATGTGTAGTTTGTGGTTATGTAGTAGTATCTACACTGCTACTGTTATGATGTTACTTTACGCCATGTGTCATCAAAATCAAATTCTTTCAAATAAAATACAGTTTTATACTTTGCTGCGTATTTCAATTGGCATGAATTAATTAAATTCTGTTTTATTTGACTAGTGCCAGGGCGAATTAGCTCTTTCCAAACAGGCACGTATGAACAGGCACTGAACTGATTGATTAAAATAAGAGAAGCATATGATGTCAACGTCAGTCAACTCATAGAGGAGGAGCTATAAACAAGTCAGCTAATCACTTGAGAGGTTCATATCTGACATCAGTTTAAAGTGTGAAGAACCCATCAGGTTATTAATCCAATGATTTGGCAGGGCACACAGTAAACATCAGCGAAATCAATACTCCCCTCAATGATCCACAATGCATCTGATAGGAGGTGAAGAGGGGCTGACTTCTGAAAGTATTTGTTAATGAGGGTGTTGGGGGAGAGACTGATGAAGAGGCTGAGATAGATGTTAGAAGTGATGTCTGCAGATATGTACACACAGTTTGAGTGAGTGAACTAGATCTGACATCAGAATAAATGTAGTCAAATGTCTTTCTTCTATTCTGTTATATTTATTGCTAGATTTGTTTTGACAATGAAAACGCAACTCTGAACAATGGATCGGTTGACACGTCGGATACATTTTTAAAGTGCATATTGTTTATGCCTGGGTTAGTGTCTGTTACAAGTACATAATATAAGGTTTAGTAGTTATATTTACATTCCTCTTTTTCTTTATTTAATTACACCCGCCCCCCCAAATCAGGAAAAATGTTGGGGGCCGCTGTTGTACAGCATAGTATATCTCATGTCGGCCATTTGTGAGATGGCCGACATACGTCCATTCTGACTTACCGACATACGTCCATTCTGACTTAACGATCTTGGTCAGAACTAGGATAGTACATGTATCTACAGGTAATGAGGTCACAACCCTGCTTCACAGTAAAATTCTCCACTTTCACTGCTATGAAAGTCTCTTGACAATGTGCATATTGATTTATTTCATAACATACATACACAGCATACGTGTCAGATTGTCTGCGTTTGCTAAAAGGCTCACTGAGCCAGCTAAAACAGGCTATGTTGGAGGATTTGCCAACAATCCAGCCCAACAACCTGCCAGTAGTATGACATTTCATCTGGCTAGTTTCTACTTCACGGCTCTATAGTTCCGTTTCCTCTTCAATCTTATATTTCTTCAGTTTCTATCACAGTAAATGTCAGTGCACACACCTCGGCCTAGGTTTGGCTGAGACAGCCAGGCTTCACTACATCCAAGCCTGCAGAGGAAGTCAGAGGGAGAGAGCGAGAGAGAGAGAGAGAGAGACCTGCAATGTTAGCCATGCACGGAGCACCTGAGTCATGAAACCATCTGGTTCCCAGCTCGGTCTGCCAAACCCAAGATTTTCCTGCTGATGGGTGGGTTTTGTCCCGATGCTAATGCAACATTGAATAATAAAGGAAAAAGAAGAGGCAGAAAAACAGCTTTATTTCTAACTTCAATGTGCATTTTTTAATTTGTTGTGTGTGTGTGTGTGTGCATACATGCAGGTAATTCACTCCTGAATATGAGTAAAGTCATTCCTAATTTGAGATGACGTTTTGGAACATGCAGTCAGCATGTGAGTTGTGGTCTGCTCTTCTGGATGTTGATCACTGGCCAAAATACAGATTTCGAGTTTACATTGAAGTGGTAAAACTGGCTTAAACACATCAGTAGGCCAACAGCCACGTTTCCACTACAAGTAAAGACTTCCAGAAAAACTAAGGAGGTTCTAAATTCACTTATTGGTCACAGAGGATCATCACCGTGTAATTGCATCTTCATGGCATATGGTACACAGAATATCCCGCACAGCACAAGCAAATCCCAGCTTTTTAAAACAGCTATGATTTTTTTCAATACCTTTTTTGAGGAGGTGAAGACATTCCAATCTTTGACAGTCGATGAGAGCATCACACTAGGTGGATGCGGGGTGTATGTTGTGTTCAAGATAAAAAGAAAAAGAGACTCCAAAGTATCCAACAGGCTAGCATATTTTTTGCACTGGCTAGCACAGAATAAGGACTTCTCTCATGCCACTAACTCTGATTGACGACATATTGTTCAAGCTGACAGCTACCACTGCAATGCAAATCCGGCCTCCCTGTGGGGGTGTAGAACTGTGTGATGAGTGAGCTGGCGCACCCCGACAGTACCATGCCCTCACCATCAATATGTTCAAATCCTTTTTTGTCGTTGGCCAGCTCGTCAACACTTCCAACCTAACATGCCTCTCATTTCCCTGCACAGAAAGACGGGAGAGGTGTGAAGCGAGGGACTGAAAAACAACAAGAGCGTCAGCTACAGGCACCAGCTGTGGAATTCATTTCAATGCTCTTTTTTTTTTTATCTCTTCCCTGTTGAGCTTCTCCTGCATGTCAGTCTGAGTGGGTTCAGCTTCATCTAGTGGTAGGTGGCATGTTTGTTCACCATGAAATGGGTGTTTTGTCTAATCTCCTCAATAAGCAAGCGTAAATGTCAATTCGGGGTCACAGGGTGCGTCAGCTGCTACCCCTAACCCATGTAAATGGGCATTTATCTGGTGCTAAGGAACGGATTAATCTAGTTTCCATTATTTGTTATTGGAAATATTGTTTTGGTTTTCGAACTAATCGGTTTTCAAACAGTATTACGGAAAGAATAACCGGTTCGAGAACCAAGGTTCCACTGTAACAATAAATAAAGGCTAACAATGTTCGATAATTCATAATGTATCATTAAATCACCATAAAGGCAAAACTGCAGACATTTCTTGTAATACGGACCGTAATAAAAAAAAAAACAGCTTGGTGGCTTTGGAAAGTGTGATATACTGTATTATATACTTGATATATATCAATATATATATTGATATTTGGAGGGGAGCTTATAGAATAGTAACATTTTCCTTTTGCCCTTGTCTGTTCTAGTACATTTATTGCCTAACTCCAGAGTAAACTTGGGGGCATTCTGTCTGCTGTAGTTTTGCTGTCTATTTTTCTCCGGAGCATGCCAAGCTAAACGTGTTGTTCTCTGACTCAATTATTTCTCCGACTTGCCCTTTGCCTCATCTTTGTGTGTGTGTGTGTGGGGGGGAATCTCACTCACTGAGCCGAGACCCGCCCCCACTGCTGTACAGAGTGCTGTTCGCTTGGTTATTCAAAAGTTAATATTGGATATGCTGTCTGTGCGATTTGTTGAAAGCGCAGCATTACACATTCTTGGGTGGCCAGCAATGCAGCCGGATGGTAGGAGGTAGATCAGATGAACTCTCGGGAGATATTTGGAGAACATAAAGTCCAGAGAGGCTGACAGAGACTCCTCACTTTAAAGTTAGATATTCGAGTGACTTTCTTATGTCTTTGTTGGAGTTTGTTGAGAGTCTAAACAACAGCCACAGGAAAGTTTCTTTTCCAATACAGCTCGTGGGCATAGCAGCGACAGATGGGAACCCAATGCAGCACACAGGCTGCTGAACCTAAAATGGTGCAACATCGACAGGGAGGTTAAACCTTTTTAGGTGTTCTCTGGAGGAGCCGACTTCAGAATGGTGACGCTATTACACTTTGCGCTTGGTAAAGATGCCAAATTGGGGCTGGCAAACTTATCGGAAGCTGGCGTCGGTCACATTTGTCTCGCACACTGAACAAATGCTGATTTTATTACTTACTTCTATGACATTTCATTGGCACACCTCCCCCAAAAGCATAACTTGTCTGTGGCATCATTTGAACAGAAATATCACACTCCTTCAGCCTGAGGATGGAAGTAATGTATTTAGCCGTATTTAGCTTTGGAACATGCTGAGCATACAGTCTGTGCTGCAGGGGAAGTTTGAGAAATGTCTGTGGATTATTGTATTCCTCACAGCAGCATCCGTTGTAAATGATTTGTCAAAATAAACCACCCAAAGATGCTGCAAATGCAAGCCAATACATCTTATCTATCATACCAGCATTTACTGATTAAAAACTACAGCTCCATGTTATCTGGTTTATATATGTTAAGGGTACAAAGTTGAGATTGAATATTCACAAAACATTTTGCTCTCTCGTCTCCAACAGAAAATCCCCTTTAAAGCTCTTAATTAATCGTCAGAACATTCTAATTTTGGGGAAAATAAGGTCTTAATGGAACCTTCTGACAAAATTGTCAAAAACAAACGAACACATTTTTATGCAAGTACTTTAATTTATGTAACTTTTGGAAAAGCCTGAATGTTTTCATGGAAATTGCAGATGCATGTTGGCTTGTATCTGTCAGCATTTTCAGGGGGGGGGGGGGGATCTAACTTCGGAAGTAGAAGCCTCAGAATCCCGAAAGGTCATGTGTATCGAATATGATAAGTTTGGCAATGAAGGGTTCAGAAAAGTGATTTTTAAAAGGGCAGAAACATCTGAACTCGCCGTATTAAAACAAACAGCAGCAAGCAGGATAATACGTACTCTAGAAACATCAAGCATCATAAAGCACATAGGACAGATAATTGCTTTGTTATATCCACAAGGGATGCATACACTGAGATAGGATATAATTGTGTATATATTTATGTTAATCATTTGGTATAAAAAAACAAAAACACAAGCTCAGCCTGTAAAATTGAATTTCCTCTTCTAATTTATTCCTCTTTAAACAATTCCAAAAAATTCTGACCTCATAAATCTCCAAGAATGGACATTCGCTCTCTCATTTAAAAACATTTCCCAGACACAGTGGTGAAATTTGATTATTTTGATGGAAAGTTGTAAGGGAGCTCCTAACCTGATTTAAGGAAGCATAAGAAACTGCATTCTCAAATTCAGCTCTACAGCCAATCCCATTTGATCCTGACTAAAGTATACTATAAAATGGGAATCATATTCCGGGCTGCTTTCCAGTAGTGGGCTCACACTCAGCTTAAGTGCAAAAGTGGATGGATTATCGTCAAACAGACCCGTCTAGCCTCATTGCCCTTGGAAGACATAAAACAATAGGGATAAATATGCCATGCAGGGGTTCGTGCTGCTCTATTTGCCACTGCTGGTGAATGACTGCAGTTTTTGATGAGATGAATTTGACTACATCTCTGATTTTAATTTGAGCCTGGGAAATTAAAGGTTAAGTAAATGAAAAAAGTAAATAGGACGATTGCAATGTAAAAAAATGGGAAAGGATGTTGTTTATAGACTGAACTGCTGATCAATCCCAATTTGACAGAAAGGGAGGTTTTATGTATATACCTTTTTGGGTTTTTTTTGTTTTACACACACACCACCACTCCAACAAAGGCAGTCATATAACACAACGGAATAAACAAAGCTAAGAAAATAAAAATAATAGTAAAGACAAAGGTGAGACTGTTTTTGTGCAACTTTCTCTTTCCACTAGCTGTGACGTGTAAGTGCTTGTATAAAAGAAACCAGTGGGTCATGCATTTCGACCTCAGATAGGAGAGCTGCATCCTTATAAACACAGTTTTCCGCCACAATCCTGTCCGTCAGAGCACCTGCCACCTGCCACACACTTTGTATTAAGTGTAAATGTACAAATCTTCAAACAAACTAATTTATTTTCATCACAATCACAGCAACGAATTGTCCATATGGGTGTGAGTGTGTGCATGAACGATTGTCAGTCTATGTGTGGCCCTGCGATGAACTGGCGTTTGTCTGGGGTGTGCCCTGCCTCTCACCTGTAGACTGCAGGGATAGGCTCCAGTAGGTCTCTTGGTAAGAAAGCCACATGAACATGGCCCCCCGCCCACCACCACCACCACCCAGTGAAGACTAATTTGAAGGTTTCTAGATCTACAGCCAACAGGTTCAGAGGTGTCACTTTCTTAATGTCCTCCGTTTGCTGCTTTTTTAATGACTAATCCATAAGTGTTTGATTTAATGATCACTCACAAGCGTTCTAGAATTCATCTTTTGCCAGTGACATGGCTATGCCAATTAATATGACTGATCATTTATGAATACCCGAGTTCCCCCCATCTGAGCTCTAAACACGAGGAGGATGGAAGCTTTCATGAGATGTTTTTCACTTGTCCTCTAATTTCCCACTGAATAAGTTGTGTTGTATTAATAAAGTACGATGAATGCACAACAGTTTAAATATTAATTCCCTACATAATAAGTTGTAATACTCTATCCCTCTGCACTGTCTATCGAGCCAAGACTGACACCGGTGCTCAAAGGACAACTCTGAAAACTGGGAAATAAACATCCAGTGCAGAAAGAGATTGGGAAACGGTTCGGATTATTTTCTCAAAAAACATAAAACTCTATAAAAAGAGTTTATTTTTAACAATCATTTAATGTCATAGTCAATCATCGGAACATCAATCACCACTCCACCAGTAAATGCTTCCACTCCCCTACCTATCAAACATAGCAGTGTGTTTCCATTCCCTTGCCTTGTAAAGGGGATGGCAGCATTTATAAATACTGAATATGTTGGACATCCTGCGGTCCTGCTGTATGGAAATAACTTTAACCGATGAGTTAATATTTCCTTGGCCCCCCTTCAACCCCACTGACCTTCCCAGTGTCTCTGGCCCTGAGATGGGATGTTAATGCCTGTGTTTGGGTGGTTGCCATGCTGCAGTCTGTGCTCCAATGAATTGATAAAAAAAAAAAAGCTCAGAGTGCAGAATCAATCACAATATATACCTGTAGTGAAGCTTGTTAAACTCCAAGGAAAGTTCCTCTACTCTAATGCCCCTAATCTTCACTCATTTGCTATCTGACAGACATGCCTTATAGGAGGCCAGAGAACCTTTTGTACCACGTCTACATTTCTGTCCTCATTCAGCACGCTCCTCCTGTCTCATTTATTGGGGAGTGGAGTATGTTCAAATATGAACTTATACAAAGCACAAAAAAGAATAAGTATAATTTCTGTTTGAGTCATTTACCTTTATCTTTGTTTTCAAAGCAAGTTGGTGCCCATAGTGTTGTTGTTGAGTGTTTTCCTCTGCCTCTCAAAGTTTCATCCTGCAGCTGAAGCCACTCTGTTAATCAAGGCATCGAGCTCGAACGTTCTGACAGCTCCTCGTGGCAAGCCAGTGGACCAGGTGGCAGCAGTCGTGCTGTGTGAATAAGCGCTTGTGATTTGGAGTGTGCTTCATTATTTTGAATTAGGGGCGACAACTTTCACTCATGGAATTGGCTTCTGAGTTTGTTGTAGACAGACCTCCACCTGATGAAGCTTTTTATTAGTGTTCTCTTATTGTAATTAAACTATTTCTTTTTGACCTATTTCTTTTTAATCTTTTTTTTATTCCAGTGACAAAAACTTCATTTGTTAATCCCCTGAACTTTTTATAGAGGATATTTCAATGTTGTTGTAAATGTTTAATTTTTGTCTTTGATAAAAAACATTAACAAGAACCTTTATTCTCGAACAAAAATGGAGCATTGGACCTTCTATGAATAGGACAATTAACTTCTTAAAGAAGAAGGCGAAGAACAAGACAAAGGAGTTGAAGACTTCTGAAGAGCTTTTCACAATAACCGAGGCTGAGCTCGCTGATAGATGGTCGGCAGAGCTTCAAAATGACAGTGCGTATATGTAAACCCCCTTTTCCTTTTTTTACAAGTTTTATAAAAGATGTGACATGATGGTGAGACAGCACTCACTAGCAGTAACAGAAGGCTTATATGTTTCTCATTGTGAATTTCTATCAAGGCCAAGGTTGTTCAATCATGACTACCTATGATGTCTTGAAAGAAGATGTCAGGAATAAAATTCTTAGTGGCTGATGGAGGAAGTGCAAGACCTCTGTGTGAAATATACATATTTGACAAATCAAATTAAAGATCTTCTCCTAGAGCAGAGCACGCTGAAAGCCCACAGTGACCTTTTGCTGCATTTCAATAAGCTTTATAATGTAAGAGCAAGAGATAAGCCAGGCTGAAAGACATTTACAAGGTGATTGAATAGTATGTAAAATGTATTCATGTACAATTCATGGATCAATTTCAGCCTAATGTGTCTATAGATCAGTGTAGATGCTCTTTGTTCCATTCTGATGTATTCTGGCATCTAATTTAATATATCTCAAAAACTATGTATTTTTTTTAAAGCTTCTTATATTTAAGCTTCTTATAAAGTAATATCACATGTTTATCATGATTTTATCTCAATCCTGAAAGTTCGTCCGTTGCAAACCACCTGAATTTTCATTCAAGCAATTCCCCTTAATAAACATGCTTTCAAAATTCACATCCCAAGGGCTGAGTAAATAAAATAGTTCAATAAAGCCACTGAGCATTCACTTCTACAAGCATTTATCCCTTCCTGCAGTTCATCCAATGCTCTCCCTTAAAATGCTGTGATCTGATCCTAATTCCATACCGCTCAGGAGTTATTCTGAAAACCTAATGTAACCAATTCCAGGGAGCAAATTGAAGGGCTATCAATTGTATTGCAGGGATGTTTTGTCACTACGGGATGTGCCAGAGCGGAGATTGGATGAGGGCAAGTGTAGGGGACAAGAAGGGTAGGTTACGGCTCCAGGGCATTAGTTTGTCAACATCTCTGTGAGTCGGACACCGTTCTATTGCTTCACAATAAATCTGATTTAATAGCTATTGTGCTGCAGGTCCCGTCCAGGGAAACATCAGTACGGCGAGCAGAGGGAAGAGGAAGCGGGGCGAAAGAGCTAACATAATGGATTATTGTGACATTGTTGTATTCGATCACAATTTTAAAACTTTGCATACATAACCTTCATCTAATAGAGATGCCTGGGAGCATGAGAGCCCCAATACCCCCACCGGTTCCGAGGCAAGGACGCAGCTGCAGCATGCAGCCACTTTTAATCAACACATAGCAAGCCGACTCCAACTCAGAAGATGATGTGGCTTGCACTGTTAGAAGCCGCCGTGTTTCAGTTGTGCAGAGGCGTCGCTGTGAAGCAACGAGCTAAAGTGTTTTATAACCTGAAATAGCGGTGTCAAATTCCCCGCAGCAAGCTTGTCAGGAAGTAGCACAAAGCTCGGCTGCTGTCTATGCTAATCGCAGACGCTCTGATATTGCTAATAAGTTTCATATCAGGGCTTTGAGCTGCACACGCTATGCTCCATAACGCAGCATGTGCAGAAGTGATTTGCCGGCAGGTGAAACAGTCAAATAGCTTCCTTGCGTTGTGGGAGGTATAAAACCGCTATTTTCTCCCATCACTGATTCATCCAAAACTCAGCCTGCGAACAAAGTAGTGTTAAATTATGGTCACTCTTCTCTCTGCAGTGTGAGACATGCAGGCCTCTGAACGAGGACCCGAGCTTGAAGGAGACACCGTGCAATGCGGCAGGGCGAGACAACAATTAGTATTATATATATATATATATATATATATATATATACACACACACACACACACACACAAACTCTAATTGGTATGGAATGTCTCAGAGAGACAGTACATCTGGCACCTATAGACATCAAAAGCATCAAATCGAAGGTGGCACTGATTTATGACTAAATAACACAGAAACTGACACAAATGGTTCCACCATTTGTGTTTTCATGTCCTGCTCCGGTGCACTGGCTTCTAAACTGAGATGATTAGCCTGGTGAACCGAGATGATGGAAATTATGCAGACATATTAAAATAAAATGCTGCAACAATAATTTGAAATTATGTTTCCAGTCACACAAGGGATACTGTGTAGCAGACTGATGAAGGCAGACAGGGTAGAGAAAAAAACAATCTATGATGTTGGTGGAGGGTGGGCGGGGGTAGAGAAACAAAGCCAGCAGGCGTCATTCAATACATGAATAATTAATAACAAATTGCTTTTATTCACGTGTGAAGTTCAGTTGTTGTGAAATTCCGAGTTTAGTTTGTGCAGCAAAGGATGGAACTAAAAATCCAAAATGAAGATAAGGAAGGAAAGACAGACGTGATCTTTGAACAAAAATAAATTATGTTGAATTGAGTAAACCTGGAGAAACATGGGCATCAATGGAAAGATGATGCAGCCGGGTTAGCTGGAAGGAGAGATGCATTGTCCTGGCACGTCTTGTGCAGGTCTTTATTTTCCATTAGTCAGAGTTATAGCCTCTAAGGAACTCTCTGAGAGCCCTCAAGGGTGCTGATAAATATACACAGCCACTAAAACAAAGCTGACTGACAGTTCAGGGACAACTTGCACCTACAAACTCTGTGAATCATCAGTCCCCGGCTCAGTTACAAAACCATGATCACAAAGACGCTCTGTAAAGCACCTTTCATTTTGCCCTGGCAAAAAATAACCAGCATGCAGGACCCTGAACTAAAAAGTTAAACTATAGTGACATTCTTCTTTTTTTTTTTGCATTAGTTTTATACTTTTAATTCACCTACTCGGACACATAAAAGCGTCCCGTGGTTGGCTGAGCAACTGTTAAAAGGGTTCATGAGTGTCAACAAATGGACCTAAATATAGACATGCAAATAAAATACTACTTAAAACATTTCCAATAGTTTTTTTTTTTATGTGATTCATCGATCGAAGCTCATTAGTTCGGTTCACCTGCCAGCTTCAATCACACACTTGGCTTGACAACTTATTGGAGAGGCGAGCGGCAGCCGATGCCAAGAGTCGGGTTGGACTTTTTCACCAATAGTGCTTGTTGTTTGATTAAGTATTTTAAGACAACTATGCTCATGATTAAGGAGCTTTAGACAGACAGGCCTATAGATAGATAAATAGAGATTTATACTAGAAAGAAATAAAAGCACCGTCTATTCATAAACACTGAAATGTGGAATTTTTGCATCGCATTCTTGTCTTTCAACTCAGACACAGAACCTCACACGAAACCAGGGATAATGAGATTCATTCAAGTTAAAATGACTCTGATAATGTAGTAAATCACAGAAATAAATCTTTCAACGCACAGTGGGAAAAACGTGTTGTAAGAGATGAGTGTGTTTAGCATTCAGCAGGTAAAACCTGCTGCTTTAAATGATGGACCGAGGCAGCAATGAAAAACAACATCTAATACAGAGGAGAGAGGAGGCTGTGCATTGGTTCTGGTGAGGGATCATTCAGGTACCAGCACTTCAGTGAACAAGCAATCAAATGGTGCACAACAAATCCTGCTTGTTGACATAAATCATAATGATACCACAGCCTCACACTCCATTTCCTTAATATGAGAACCATTGGAAGAGGGAAGATTAAACACACACTGTGGTGATTGAGTATTGGACAATCACAGTAATGTTCAAATGAGTGGCTCCTTTTAAATGTATGCCAGGTTAATGTTAGCGATTGTGCTAGTGTGTGTGTGTGTGGCCTCTGCTTGCAATGCACTTAATGGACCTATGACGTCACTACAACTCCACTAACAGACAAAATGTTGGCCAATATTGATTCAATGGCTCAGTTGATTGGGCCCTGGGCTGGGAAGCGGAGAAGTCCGCTGCTTCCCTGGTTCAAGTCCCAGCTCTGGTGAAATGTGGAGTGTGGCCTGGTGACTGGAGAGGGGCCAGGCTGCTTCCAGAGCACTGCCGAAGTGCCCTTGAGCAAGGCACCGTCCCCGCCAACTGCTCCAGTTGCGCTGATGAATGATTCGTTTATTTAACAGGGACAGCGCACATTAATAAACATTTCTGTCAATGTGCCAGAATTAGCCAAAAGGCTATTTTTCATCTGTTGTCCCTGGACAGAAATTCCATGGCCCCAAAATATAAATACATATGAAATAAAATTAATAAAAATACAGATATACAATAACCACATAATTAAAAACTATATCAACTAAAACAATTTCAAGTAACAGTAAAACTTAATGTCTATTAACTAAAATTTTATAAAGCAACTAAAATCATAAAAACAGGTGACAGTAAAAAACAACAAATTAAACAGCAGTTTCTCTCAGTGACGACACAACTGTGTGCTAATGAGCCATTCCTTAAGGTGAAATTTAAATGCATTACAGCTCTCAAGATTTCTGACGATAACTGGGATAGAATTCCACTCATGTGCAGCTTTAAAGGAAAAGGCAGATTGACCAAATTTGCTTTTCCTGAGTGGGATAACGCAGTCCCCTCTTGCAGCACCTCTAGAAACTCGATGTGTGGCAGTTCTTACATCCACAAACTGTCCGAGCGGAGGAGATGTTAAACCATTAATAATTTTATACATCAGACATGAATTTATATATTTAATCAAATTTTCCCAGTTTAACAATTTGTATTTATTTAATATTGGGCAGTGATGAAAATATGCTGGTTTTTTGTCCAGTATTTTAAGCGTTTGTTTGTACAGAGACTGCAGAGGTATTAGAGTAGTGATACTGGCCTGCGACCAGGTTGTTAAGCAGTAAGTGATATGCGAAAGAATCATAGAATGCATATACATCAACGACGCCCCTGTCGACATGTAATCCCGAGTGAATCTAAAGTTTGAGAGACCGAATTTAACTCTATTACAGACCTTTTTAACCTGTTTTTTGAAATTAAGTTGTGAATCTATAAGGACTCCAAGGTACTTGTATTCGGAAACAATCTGCAGTCTTTCCCCCAAAACAAAGACATCTGGGTCAGCACCAGAGCACTTTGTCTTTGAGAAAAACATGCAGACCGTTTTCGATAGATTTAATTGCAAACAGCACTGCTTCAGCCAAGTTGTTACATGAACCATGATGTCTGTGAGTTCTTCAGCAACTTGTGTAGTACTGCTACCAAAAACATAGATAACCGTATCGTCAGCATACATTTGTAAGTCGATGTCAGGACAAACAGAAGGTAAATCATTAACATATAAAGAGAACAGCAATGGTCCCAGGACAGAACCTTGAGGAACACCTGTAGACTGACCTAGAACAGCTGATTGATGGTTTTGTAGTTGAACACACTGAGAACGGTGTAATAGATATGATTCTAACCATCCAAGTGTGCGCAGTGAAAAATTAAAGGTAGACAGTTTAGACAGGAGGATTCTGTGATTGACAGTATCAAACGCCTTTTTCAGGTCAAGAAATATTGCTCCGACAACACCACTTTTATCCATTAAAGATTTGATCCTTTCAATGAAAAAACAGTTTGCCGTTTCAGTCGAGTGTTTGGCCCTAAAGCCAAATTGCATTGGATGCAGAGAAAACGGGCCAGTATTCAGATAGCAAGTTATTTGTTCTGCTACCAATTTCTCTACCACCTTTGACAGTGTCGGGATTATACTAATAGGCCTATAGTTGCTAGGCAGCAGAGGATTTCCACCTTTAAATATAGGAGTCACAACTGCCTTTTTCCAAACACTTGGAAATTTTCCCTGGGAGATTGAAAGGTTAATAATTTTGGTTAATGGATAAAGTATTGATGAACTGAGCTCTTTGAGCATGACTGTGTCCAAACCAAAGACATCTTTTGCTCTTGACGTATTTAACGATTGAATAATTCTCCTAACCTCCATTTCACTAACATTTCTTATACTGAATGCTGGTTCATTTGTGCTTATTGTTCTGATATTTGTTTTGCCATCAGGAAAACATTGAGCAATTGTAGACACAGAGTCAACAAAGTAATGGTTGAGAACCTCTGTAATTTCAGACGGACTATTTATGATTTTTCCATTTATTTCAAGTTCAACCAATTCCTTTACTTTATTGTGATTTCCTGTTAAATATTTCAAGTGTTTCCAGACAATTTTACTATTACCTCTTGCTTTTTCGATTATAGTTATGAAATAATCTGCCTTTGCTTGTCTAATTTTATTGATCACTTTGTTCCTCATCATTACAAAAAGATGTCTGTCATGGCTAAGTTTAGTTCTGATTGACTTTTTTAAGGCCCTGTCCCTTTCTTTCATAATTTTTAAGATATCTGCATTTATCCAAGGGACGTTATTTTTCCTATTTCTATGCCTCAATTTACAAGTATGGTTTATAATAGTGTTCTCTAAGCTTTTTGAGAAAGCATTGCTGTCTTCTTCCAGGTCTATCCCCTGCAACATGTCATCCCATTCAGTATGTAGAATAGCATTTGTTAATGTCTCCATTTTAGTTTTAGGAATACCGAATGATTCATGTTTTTTTATTAATGGATTAAATCTTTTATTTGTTAGTTTCCTGACAACAATAATGAAGTTATGGTCAGACATGCCAGTTAACATGTTCAATGATTTAGGAATCCTATCCGGTCTATTGCAAAATACTAAATCGATTTGCGTACTAGAAGAATTGGTTATTCTTGTAGGTCCATTGACTAGCTGCACCAGGTCAAATTGATCTGTAATCTTTTTAAGGTATTTTCGAGATTTTTTGTCCTCCCAATTAATGTTAAAATCTCCCATAATAACTACTTCTTTGTTAAAATTACATTCTCTAAGTAAGTTCTCAAATTTCTCATAGAAATTACTCTTTGATGAGGGAGGGCGATAGATCAGTATAAGAGCAAATGACATTTGTTGTGACAAAACTATATTTATGCCAATGCACTCTAATTCTTTGCCATTTGACCATTCTATTTCCTGACACTGAATGCAATCTTTGACGTAGATCATAACGCCGCCTCCCTTTGAGCTCACCCTGTCTCTCCTGTAAATGTTAAAGCTAGGTACATTAAGAGCTGCTGATGGGGTAGATTCCTGGAGCCAGGTCTCAGACAAACAAAGGTAGTCTAAGTTAGAGTCCAGCAAAAGATGATGCACCTGCTCACTTTTAGATTTAATGCTGCGTATATTCAAATGCCCTCCTAAAAGACCCTTCGGCTTCATTATAGGATCCCAAACTGTTCTTGAATGATTTACAGTCTGAAAGACTTTCCACTTACGGTTCTTCGTGATTGCTGAGTTTACTCGTGTCTTGTTTACAATCTGTTCAGGAGCAGCTACCTGGTCACGCCTCCTTAGAGTCCGTTGTGATCCATCCTCCCCAAAACAAGGGGCATTCATAGAACTGATTGTCACAGCCTTCACCCTATTCCCTCTCCGCGTGCTAGGCCCTTTGTTGCATATATTAGTGTGTGGTTGTTTCGACGGGCCCGCGTACTAGGGTGTAAACGCAATCTCGTTGTGTGTTGCAGTGTAAAAAGTGTGACGTATGATGATAAATAAAGTCTTTCTCTTTAACTAAAATGGCTGGACGATCCAACTTAAGATCCAATTTATGCCCACCAGTTCAGCACTATTCCATACAATTAGAAACTTAACATACCCTGACAGACCACTGTCCTGCATTCTCATAATTAATTAACCCAATAATTACTTATAATTAGCGAATTACTTGGTTCTTTGCATTCTATAAAGTGTAAAAGTGGTGGGAAAATGTCCCAAAAGCTTCCACGGGCAGAAATATGAAGTTACAATGTAGTCATAAAAGAGAGCAAAGACTGTAGAGTTAAATCTTATTTATCCACTTTATCACATTAATGTTAGCTGAGGCGCTGCAAGAGATTGTCTCTCTGTTTGAGACATGCCTCTCATGCAGTACATAATCGTGTGTCTCCATTGTGTTCCAGTCTATTTAAGCTACAGCTAAAGACGAAGTTGTCAGTAAGAAGCTCTTTTTTGATCCCAAGTCTTGTACAGAGTCTAAACACTGGGGGGGACAGAGAATATGTCAGACTGCCAAAGGCTGACTGGCAGAACACAGGTTGTAAACCTCAACTGAGTCTCACTGGGGTGACTGCTAATCATTTGAAACACAAATTGCTGGAGGGAGCTGTGTAAACAGGACCTCTATCATGTACTTTAGATTGACAATATCGTCCATACATCCATCCATCCATCTTCTTCCGCTTATCCGGGGCCGGGTCGCATCTCTGTTAAAAATAAAAATTTCAAATGCAGAATAAAGACACAAGGGCATGTTAATTCCACGAGTCACTGGGCTCTTTCCTGAGGACTGATCATGACATTAACAAACTTTATCTGAGTTTCATTTGTATTAAAACACAACATTTATGGCACTGTTAAGTAAAACCTGTAAAACAAAATAATGCCAATTGTGTATTTAACGGAGAATTTCCTTGGACAGCCAGCCGTGGAGCTCGATAATGTATGTGCGACTCTTCTGACAAGACATTTCATTCAAGAAATTGGCATGAATGCAAACCATCCTCTGTGGTAGTGAATTGGATCTGTCATCCTCTCAGTGGAGTATAATTGGAATTATAATGGAGAAATCACTCAAAATCCTGGTAATTACTCAGAGGCATTTAAGCATGCACAGAAGAACCCCCATCCAACAACACACACACACACACACAAAATGTGTTTTTCTCATGTACCATGCATGCTTGTTTACAACCACTAACTTATTGCGTCAGAATATGAGGACATATCATGGGATTAATGCTTTTTTTACCCGAAGAGAAGCTGTCATGAGAATAATGTGGAAATAAACACATGAAAAATAGAGTATTGATCTGATCCATGATGATAGACATGAGGAGTTGAGCATATTAATAATAATAAAAAAAACAATGAGTGAGCAATGAAATAGATGCAAAATAATACACGATTTTCATTTTGAATCCCCTATGAACAATTTTGCAACACATGAGTCCAATCAGAATGAAGCAAAGCTAATTCATAATTGCAGTGTATGATGAGTGATAATTACTTTCCCAGAAAGTGTTCTGTGCGTCGACTCTTCAGGGAGATTGTGATCACTGGACGTCTGCCCTGGGAGCAAGATAGATCACCCCAGTCCACACGCTAGTGGTGGCGATGACTAACGACCCTGCTGGGACTGACGAGGATGAAGAGGCTGACAAAATGAACTTGGTGAATCTGAGAACAAAGGGTGGTGAAGGTTATGCATAAAACCAGCTCAAACAAACAGCAGGTAGAAAGAGATTCATATAAAAAAGAAAAGAAAAGAAGATGAAGAGGAGCATGAACTCACCAGGAGAACCACATCTCACTTTTGGCTTACACATCAAATATTAGACACTAAGTTTTCAGCTGGTATGCAATATCACCAATGTATTAAGGCTGTACTTTCAGTTGTTTTATTATATATAACTGAGCATTTTGCTCTTTTATAATATATTGCTTACAGAGCACACCTGTATTTATGTCACCATCCTGGCTCCTTAGTGAAAAGGCTAGGAAAAATGCAATGGGTACAAGCAACTTGTAAATATAAGCAAAATACCATTTCGCATGATACAGAAAAAACATTTCACACTTTAGCAAAAAGACAAAGCTGAGCACCCATACTTTGCAAACGTTGCCACTCCAACTGCAGAGTCAGTAACGCAGAACTAATGATTTGATAACGGGATGGAGTTGATGAAGGTGAGACAGACTAGGTGACCGCTAGAAATGTGGCCAAGGACCAGTCCAACATCATTTATAATACAACGGCATAATGAGGATACAGACGTATGAGATGAGACTCACTTCGGCCATTCAGTCCATACATCCTCACCTGTACTGTAACATTAAGCATCGTAATTCGATGTTTTACAGCACATACATATTTCCATTATTTCTCCCCTACTCATCCACATGAGCGGGCAGTCTTTCTATCGCTGTAGTAAGTCTGCATCACTATTTTTAAAATTAATTAAGGTGTTTTTTATTTCTTCAGAGAGCTTGGTTTCATAGGGTGCTGCAGCCAATGGTGCAAAGGATGACAAGAGTGCAGGAGAGTGTTTGCGGTCGATGTGGAGAGCATGCAATGTCAGATCCAGAATGATACTAGAAATATTGGCACTGTGCATTTCAGCTTGCAGTGTCTTGGTCCAGGGCAGATGGCAGCACACATCCAGCCAAGGCCTTAATAGTGCCACAGCTGTTGGCAGACAAAGTGAATCATCCCTCCATATGTACTTCCTTCGGAAAACACGGCACTGCTCTGTTTGCTCTGCCGTGTGGTGGCACAGTGCACAGGTTATGACTGTCAGTACTGATTCTTCTCCATCGTCCACTCAGAGCATTTTGTTCACATTTAACAAGAGGCAGACAGTGGATAGGGGTACCTGTCCACAAACCCTAAACCTTTACTGTTAATACTTCTGCCTTATTTAATTAATTTAACTTGAATGTATTTATTTCCTGCGAGAAATGTCAAGTGAAAAATGCTTCCTTGATGATTGTCATGTTCAAAAATAAATTACATGCCAATCATTTGTTCATTTATAATCATTTAAAACAGCAGTTTGTAGCTACAACAATGCTAATAAGTTCCAATAAAAATGTAAATAAAAATGTATTTATGCAAAGACAGAAACTTCCCTATGGTATGATGATGTTGTTCTACCTGTGTTTCTAAGCTGCTGCTTCTGCATCCATGTTTTCTTTTGGAAAGGTTATCTAGCAAAAGGTTGCTGCTTTGAGGAATTTTGGCATTATGAAAATTAGCATGTTAATTCTTGCGTTTTTCTATTCTGGGAATATGAAGTGAGACTATCCCACTATCACCGCATAGACAGGTTTTGACAGTGAAAATGTTAGTGAGGGTAAAATCACTGTGATATAATTGAATTAAAAGCACAATATCTCAGGAGATATGATATGCTGACACAGGGTGGCACAATGAGAGATATGGAACAGATGTAAGAGAGAGAGAGATTTTAAAATCTCAGGTGAGGGCCATTAAACAGAATTACAATGTGATTGACATTGCTAATTAATATTAATTTAATCACTTGTGTTTTATTTACTGAGTGAGAGTGGATTGTTGTTGATCAACTCATTAAAGTTGGTGTTTGTCTTATGCTGTGGATCATATCCCTGCCAAGTGGAGTATGGCAGCACCCTATGGCAACAAGCTGCACCATCTGAACTGCACAAACAATATATGATTCATGCAGGCATAATAGAACAAGCACACACACATTCAAAATGTTGCTTTGAATGTGAACTGTTCGTTTACACACACAATTATTGAAGGACTGCTTCTGCTAGGAAAGGATAATTTTATATTGCTCCATTATACACCAGAAAACAGCAAAGAAAGCCTGTTTTCCCCTCAAAGAAAACAGATATAGTAAAAAAAAAAATACAGAAATCCTGACCTGTTGTCCAGTCACACAGTCCTTTGTATGCACAAACCAACACACAGAAACCAAAACAGATGCAGAAGAAAGAACCACGACAGCCAGGCTCCCTTCGATCTATCATCCAATCACAACTTGAAGTCATTCTCAAAACACCAGCTGCTCAGCTCGAGTCTCTGCAGCTCACCGCTACAGTCCTTTTTTTACGGAGAGGGAAGACATGCATCAACGGAGCATCACTTCATGAAATGCATTGAAATAGAACTGCCCCCCCCCCCCCCCCAAAAAAAAAAAAAACAACAACAACATGAATCACAACATCTGTCACTCTATGGCTGCTGTGTATTCTACTTTTTCTGCTCATATTATTCTATTTGTCCACCTTTTTACATAATCACAAGTTTAAAAGAGTTTGGCAAGACCTAGACAGGTGTAGAAACAAAGTCCTCAAATTAGAATTAGTAATCAAGCCGTCTCATTTTTTCATTTAACTTTACCATACTTGCTATAATTTTGCACTCTGTTTACCTCTGCAACAACATCGTTTCAAGTCTTTCTGCTAAATTAGCCCCATTCCTCTAATTGTGCAGTCTTTCCCTCAAGCATACCCTTATAAACCTTTTAAATGGACTATAAAGGCGTGAAAGGAATCAAGTATGTACGTTAAGGATTGTCTCTCAAAAAAACTGAGAAATTCAAGTCTATCAACTAGTGGTGGATACCATAATGTAGAAAGGCTTTTTTCTTTACAGTGGTTTTCACTTCAGTTTTAAAATGTTTTATCAGCATTGCATTCTAACAAAATATGAGGAGTATTTCAGCATAATATGCGACTGCAGGCAACAGAATACTGCCCATTCGTCTTGTCTTAGGAGAGAGAAAAAGTCAAGATCGCTCACCTAGGAAGCCTCGAAGCACAACAGGCAGACTGAATCTCGACATTGGTCATGAATAATGAATGGATACCAATCCAAAAACACAAAAGTGTGATCGTTTTTTCAAACTAAAATGCATTCTTTTAAACCTTCCTAGAAAGTGAAAAACTTTTCTAAACTTAAAACAGATGGTCAAGTCCTACAGAAGGGCACATATAGGAAGGCTGATGGGAAGCATTTGCATCATTGCAAATCAAGTGTCTCAGTTTGTGAGCTTTAACAAACATTTACGAGCAACTCTTGACACAGGAGGAGAAAGAGTGTGAAGAGGGGGCCACAATGAGGCAGTGACAAACACACACAAAAAAAACAGGAGCTGAGGACACACTAAGTAAGAAGTCAGAACGCATAAAAGAAAGTAGAGGCTTCCTCATTTCAAGTGCTTTACATGAGCGTAAGCTGATTTTCCCTCGTACATACATCAGTGGATTTGTTTCCAGTAGCCCTAATAAAAGAACTGTTATGTTACTGACATTTCCGCTTATTACTGCACTGCTGAAGGATTCATATGTACTTGAAAATTTATTTTCCTCCAGAATCTTACCACGTGGTTATTTGTGTGAGAGTCTTTGCCAGGTAATCTATAGGAGGACATTAAGCCATTAATACATTGTGTTGCAAAAAAAGAAGAAAAAAAGACGACTGGCACTGCGTAGATGAGCAAACTGGCCATCAATAATACTGTATAATGAAGCCAATTGAAGGCCTGTGGGAAATGGAAAACAGAGGTGGCTGAAACTTAAAAGCTTTATCGCTCGCGCTCTCATTCTCTCCCTCTTTCTCTCATATCCTCTCTCTCTCACATTCTCTCTCATTCTCTCCGTCGCTCTCATGCTCTCTCGCCCTCTCCCATGTGCAAGTGTAGGTGATGCTGATGCTACTTAATGCTTCCATGTGTGTCATCTTGAATCAGAGGAGTTGGAGTGGGAAGAAACAGGTGCAAAGGATCAGGGACGACGTAGAGCTGGCATACTTACTTACCATGACAGAGCTCGATCTGGGCTAAATCCCTCCCCAGTTTGGAAATTTGAAATGAAACTTGTTGGTATACTCTTGACTGATACACAGATTATCAAAAAAAAAAAAAGCACACACACAAATTCAGTAGATCAACAGTGATACACACAGATCCAAAATGTGCAGAGCAGGAAAAAGCTTATCAAAAGCTTATTTTGTTTTCTTAGAATCAAGGATTGTCTGACTTTTCACATGGCCCGTCTTCTAATCTGGATGTGTCATAGTATGGGGCCGAGTTATACTCCTTGCCTTGATCACAGATTCAGTTCTGTCTAATCCATCCCTGCCCTGCAGCCCTTCAGAAAAAATGGGAATTAAATGAGTGAAGAAGCAGAAGATTAAGACGGATTATAGGGAGTACACTCAACCAATCAAATGCTGTCACACTAGCAGATGATGGAGGTTTATTATCCAATGTAGGCTTTGCCATTTTTGTATGAACAATTGAGCACTGGTCATGGAAGCTACAGATATTATGAGGGGGCAACGTAGAAGTAATACATTTTAAATCATGCACGCGAGTAACTGCAGAAAACAGGAGAGATAGAAGAGTGAATATAAAATTGTGTACTGTAACTGTTGTCAAGTGAATCATTATGACGGGTTCTCGAACACCCTTTGAGTTATAGATCACTTTAATGTTCACACATATCTTTACATGACCTTTGTTGTCTGTCAAATCTTTACGTCTCCTGATTTACTGAGGCTGGATATTGACAAGGATAATGACTGAAGAGGAAACAAAGGATGTTTGGACAATGACAGATGACTGGTTTTTGACAGCTATGATCTTAGCTGTAATTATAGAGGTGGAATGACACGTATTGAATATCCATCACATGAAAATGATTCAGGTTTCTGTGCTGCTACAAAACTTCACAGTGTTTGCGACGGTGGCGCAGATCGTCCTATGATCGAGAGATTGCCGGTTCAATTCCCGGCTCTGGCACATGCGTTCACTGTTGTTGTAACTGCGGCCTGTGTGAAGGTAGCGAGCGAGGGAATGTCGGTGGTGGTCAGGAGGGCCGATGGCGCGAATTGGCAGCCTGGCTTCTGTCAGTCTGCCCCAGGAAGAGCTTCACCACCCCCAAGTATGGAATGAATAATGCACAATGTTGAAAAGTGCTATATAAAACCAATGCATTATTATTATTAAATCCATTAAAGTAAAAACTACTTGACAATCAGTTGCCAATAGATTTTTCAAAAGGACCTCTTCTCTTTGCTTCCTTTTCAATGTCTCCGTCTTCCTTTATCTTTGTTTCATCTCATTCTCTTCATCTCCCAGCTTCTCATTCATCACATTTCATGGGTGGCGCAAGGATCCTATATGCAGGTACTGGAACAAATGGTCCCCTGCGCTGCTATCGATAGGCTCTACTCAATTGAATTTAATGCATGGCTGCCCTTGAGTTTTCTTCCCGAGTAGAACAAACAAACTCATTTGTTCTAATTTCATGAGGTCTCCATTTGCATCTGCAAGCTCCAATAGCAACTGCTCTAACACGACGGTTCTTGTGGGGCTGTGCTTGACTACGGTGGCATCTG
Organism: Brachionichthys hirsutus; assembly: GCF_040956055.1. NCBI lineage: Eukaryota > Metazoa > Chordata > Actinopteri > Lophiiformes > Brachionichthyidae > Brachionichthys > Brachionichthys hirsutus. The sequence continues at coordinate 365,026 of NW_027180334.1, forward strand.
TTAATTAACCACTTAATTAGAAACAATTAATGTAATAATGTGTGACTTAATTAACAAAATTGCTAGAGGCACATTTCAAAACAAGTTATCCAATAGCTAAGTCTAACAGGATGATAATAATTATTATCTGATGGGTTAAAGGAGACATATTATACTATTTTTCCACAAGTTAATGCAGTTCCCAGACACTTATATGAAATATCTCTGGACCATCTTTTGTCAAAATAGCAGATGCTGCATGACAGTGTGGCTCTTTTCTGTCTCAATCAGCTCTGTCAGAAATGCCTCTGAAAGAGGAAACAATACTAAATTCATAGCGGGAACGCACGCAATACCATGGTAACCAGTGCAGTAACTTTTTTTAGCACACACTAAAAAGAATTGTTGCATAGAAATAGGGGAAAGGTGTTTTGTTTTTCATAATGTCCCCATTAAATTCATATTGATGGATAATAATGTGACAACATAGCGCCTGAGTAGAAGGGAGTTGAATATTTTGGCAAAGTCAAGATCTAAAAATTACTGTCTCTATCATGTTAAGAGAAATGAGCCAAATCAAATATGTCTGACCATTTTAACAATGTCTCTCTCTCTGTTTCGTTTTTTAATTTGTTTTCATGTGTTGCACCGTTCCTACAAGATGTCATATTTTTCCAGATGAAATACACAACAAGAGAGAGAGAAGGCCTTCCAAGCAAACCTTTCTGCCTTCGTTAAGAGAAGGCATCTTTTTCCGTCTGAGCACACCAATAGGTGACCATTTCCTCCTCCTCCTCCTCTCATACAGGCCGGCAGTTTTGCTCAAAGGCAGAGGGCAGAGGATTTGGTAATCACCTCTGACGGAGACACAAGCTAGCTAGTCCATACAAATATAGAAGAACACACTCACACACACACACACACCTGCTACAATGCCAGTGAAGACTTTCCATCCCGATCCAGCCCAGAAGATTGCAGTCAATAATGGGAAAGCCAGAGCAGCAGAACAGAGTACAAACAAGCTCCAGAAAATCAGAGAATGAGAGAGCTCAGTGTGCTGTTGCAAATTTTCTGCCGTCCTGGATCAATGCAGCAGAGCATTCAGGCCGGCAGCTTTAAAACACACAGCAGTACTCGTACACACAGACATAAGGAAAACACACACCGACTACTTGTACACAAAACAGATGTCAGTCAGCTAAGCGTGCCGAGATACTTAGAGCAAGCTGCTGCTCTGTCAAACGTCTTAGTGTTGCCGTCCCTGTGTGGAACTTCATGTGTTAAGTATAAAACTACCGAGGATTATAGAGTAGGAACTATTGATCAAATCAATAAAACCACTGTTCTTCATGATATCAGCACTGTCTGTCCACCATGTTATACATTTCAGATGTAAGGAGACTGAACCCCAGATGACTCAAGCACCACACAAATGCCACACATATATTTCAATGAAAGAAATCTGTAAAAATAATAAACTTTTTATTTAACCTCTACGTATCTTGTTTTCACATCAGCACTCCAAATTTGTTCTACTGTGTAGTTGTGTAGTCTGAGATACCTGCAAACATAATCATAGAACAGCTTTTTGATTAGCTCATGAAAACACTGCCATCACGAGCCATTGTAATTTTAGAGCTGAATGCCAAAAAATATGATTCTGCACCTGAGTTGGTCGGATGGGATATAGATCCAAGTTGTCAAGATTTCCCTCTGGCAGATGAAGCATAAAATTAATACAATATTAATGTCACAGTAGCAATATCATATTATGATATTGAGAGTAAGTGCCCCAATTGCTCTTTTTTCTTCTCAAATTTCACACATTTGTGATTTCTAGTTAAAACAAAATCTCTGCTGGAACAGCAGAGCCAAGTGGACTTTAAATCCTTTCTTAATAATTAGTCGTGTTTCGTGTGAAGACACTCCCTCAGGAAAAAGAAAACAAAGTCCTATTAAGGCAAGGGTGCATGTAATAAGACAAAGAAGCAACCCAAAGCTCCATGGAAATTATGGTGAAAAGTTTAAAAGAATGTACATCAGTATCGTTCAACAGTGACCTTCAACTTGAACAACGACTGTCACTGGACAAAAACCACAACCATGACCCATTATAACACCAGATGTGATGCTGACAGTGTCAACGCCCCCATGAGTGGCTGATAGTCGACTCTTCTTGCCTAAGTTATTCCTGCTTCGTCAATAAGTCATGGAGTAGCTAATTTCTACATACCAGCGAACAACCGTCAGGCCTTGCAGACATTTCTTATGAAGCCTGAAATGATACGGTGCCCTTGAGGACTTTTTACCTCCACCAAGGAGGTTATGTTTTCACCGGCGTTAGTTTATCTGTTTGCAACATAACTCAAAAAGGTACAGAGGATCTTGATGAAATTCTCAGGAAACTCTTGGAGTTTTACCAGGAACAGATGATTACATTTTGGTGATGATCCAGAAAAGATCCTGGTTTACGGATCACTTTGAAATCTTTGGTAACATTGCAGTCAATGGAGCTTCATAATTTGTTCCTCAATATCTCGGATGTTTAGGAAATTTGACAGTCACGTAGGGCGGGGACCTCTATCGCACCACCGAATTTTATCTGGATCCGGAAAAAATATTACATTCTAACACTGAAAACTTTATTTACGGAATCAAAAATCAGTTAAAAATACACAATCTCCGATTCACTTATTTTCATGGTTGGTGAATAAAGACACCAAGAACAATTTAGAACCTTTTGATGATGATCCACATCACCATGTGTCCGTGCACCTCTGTAATGCGGATTAGGAGTGGGATGAGCTGCTTGGCGGAGGTCTGCACTCTCTGAGTGCTTTTCTCGTTTAAAAATGCATTATGTCAAGAGATGTAGCATTATCTCAAGAATACAGAAGCAGGTATGTTTGTCATCTTCATTCCTAAATGCATATATGCAGGTTTCACAAATCTATGTGTGCATTTAAAAATACATGGAGATATCTTGACAGAATATCTGCATGCAGCTATAGCTTTATTCCCCTGGAGGGTCTAGGCATAAAAATAGCCTGTCCCGCATACAGTACATCATAACAGTGAAGGAGCCAGATAACGACGCCGGTCCTGTCATGCTTCACGCATTCCGATAAAGGAGCAGACATGGGGGGTTAAGCTACAACTAATGTACGTGGTCTACTGAGATGGCAGGCCGTAACTAGCAGGGAACCATGTTGGTGCATCTCTTTCCTCTTGCTACAGCGCAACTAATATCTTTTAATGTGGCTACACAAATAAGACAGGTGAACATTTTGGGTGTTCCTGCCGCTGTATCTTTATTGGAGATTTTTTGCAAACTTCCATTCTGTATCGGTGGGACGTTACAATAAAATGAAACAATAATTCTACATAATTAACCAAATTTAATTAAAGGAAAAATCTGGGTATCATTTCAGTTGCAACCCTTGACTTTTTTTCCCCTACATCCCAATCACTGAGGGAAAAGTGACAAACAATACATGACAGTGTGCTTCACTAAAAAAAAACGACAATAGTGCCTGCGTGTATACGCAGGTTTTCTTCACTTAACGACATACTCGTTTAACGATGACTCAGAGTTCCGACGGACATTCGGAAATTTAAAAGTATGTTTTAGTGACACGTAATCGCTGTTATGACGAGCAGAATGCACTGGCTGAGGACCTATGAGTGTGTATGTACACATGTACTGGAGACCCTGTGTGTCTATCTCCTTGCTGTCTCTGTTTGTGTGCCACCAACTGAGGAACACAATCAGATTCATTGGTCAAGTACAACATGTACAAAGTCTCCAGAGTCCTCTGTGCCCCCATCCAACCGATATGCCAATCGAGATGACTCTAACTGAGCTGTCTTTAAAAATTGATTATGACTCGGAGCGAAACAAAATGGATTGTAGCAAAAGTCATTGCTTTCCAAATGGAGTGAAACGTTGTTTAAATTCAAAACGTCAATTCTTCTATTAAAAGGTGGAAGTGAGGCGAAGTCATTTCCAAGACTGCAAGCTCATATTCTATGCCTCATTTCAATGCAGTTTTGTTGAACACAAAACTGTGCATTAATTAACTGATGGATGGATAAAAAGCTGCATGTATGGAGGATAAACTAATTTCCTGCTTTATATGCATGTGGAGCATTACCGAGACAAAAATAGGACAATTAAGCGAGGGGGTTGGGCTGTGAAGTTAGCTCTGTTTACAAGAGGAGGATTTTGGGCTCTATTACCGGTACATTGTTTATTTTTTTCTAAACAATGGAATGACTTGATATCATAGATTAATCATAGATTAAAAATCAAAATAGCTACAACAATTTTTTTGGGTTTGTGTGACTGAATTGTGTTTATATCTCCTCCAGTCTAGTTTCTGTTAGAACACTATCCAAAAGAAAGATCTCTAAAATCAGAAATGATGACAAAGAGTCATTTGTGCTGAATTATTTAGAAATACGCACATTTCAGTTGAATTTTGGAAACAGTGAAGGTTATTAAGGTTTGTTGTTGTTTTTAAATGAAGACTTAAAACGCCTGGGTTTTCTCCGGATCTCTCCACCCACCAAAACATGCAATTTAGGTGAATTGGTTACTCCAAATTGTCTGTAGTGTGTGAGTGTGAGTGTGTGTGTGAGTGGTTGTGTGTCTCTGCGGCCCCGAGCTTGCGCTGGCATTGCATTCAGAGTGTACCCAGCCCCTCGCCCATAGCAAGCTGGGATATGCTCCAGCGACTCTCGTGACTGGCAAAGCGGAAAATCGGGAGAAAATGAATGAATGAGCATACAGACATAAATGAAGCTGTACAGTGTATTCATTTTCACCTTTGACCCTGTTTACAATTGCCTACATTCTGTGTTAACATATTAAACAAACATTATTACTGGGCACAGTCCCGTCACCGAGTTCCTTTGAAAAGTTGTTGTCAACGTTCACAGACGACGAAATGAAAGCATCTTGACTAGAAACATCACAATCATGTTTCTTGCATGAAATGGGGCTCAACGACTCTGCAGAGGTGAAACATCACACCGTAGCAGCTTTTGAACATCACTGAGGTGAAATGATATGTTGTGACATCTCTAATGTAATGTATATTTTATCATTTGATTTTTTTATTAATTAATCATATAGCTTTTTTTCCCATCTGTGTACAGCATCGGGAAACTATAAGTAAAGCTGTACACTCTTACGCTGTACAAATGAATCTTGAATATGCACATACATTTCGAAATGATGGCATGTGTGTGAACGTCAATGATATTAGTCCAGTGTACAGAACTGTGCATGCCTTTCATGTCCTTAACCTCAACGTCTAAGTCCTGGAGCGGCTCAGCCTGCTGGTGGTTAATCACATAGTGTCAGGTCTTTAATAAATCCTTGACGGGGGTGGAAGTGAACAACACTCCGTATCAAAGGTTTCCAGTGCTCCAGTGCCCTGCAGAATGATTGATGCCATCATGTACAGATCTGCCCTTCATGCTGATTGACACAGAGCGTCACCCACATGCCCGGCGGCGACAAAGATGACAGAGGTGCACGGACAAATGGGGTTCGAAACACGTGTGGCTGAAAGTGCATTTGGGTGATGTGTACTTCTCTTCTACCCATTGCATTTTTCTTCCTATCAATGGTAACCTTGCCTACCACTAAGAGAAAGAGAGAGAAATAAAAACTTCCTAGTTAACATGCTAAATAATTTTTCCGTCTTGTTGCTTCGCTTCGGGACATTATAATGTATGGGAAGGATTGTAAAGCTCTGTTGACCTTGTGATGAAAGAGACTGCCAATGTGATTAACGTAGATGAATATGAAGTTCAGACTTAAATCTATTACGACAAGACAAACTACGTAACGGAAGATTTGCCGGTTATGCCGTGCTCCCCAAATTCACAGGGCGCAATAGAATTAACCTTGTCTGCTGGATTGATCTGATTTGTGTGAGATTAAAGATGGCTCTGAAACAACAGTTTTATACCACAAAATTCTGAAATGCAAAGGTAGAATACATTTCTAGGTTAACTGCACAGCCCAACAAGTTTAACAGCATATTTATCACCAAATGACATTTAAATTTATGAGGTATATTTAACATTACACTATTTTCCTGTCCTTATTTAGATTGATTAATGAATAATTTTATACCATCTCGCAAATTACTTCCTTGTTCAAGTCAGATTTTTCAGGGGTAAATATATTAAACTGCTGATTCTACTGATAATGCATTAAATTCATAAGACACTGTAAAACCTTGAAGCTGTACTCTGAATAATTTTATGGTTAGGAATTTTTGAAGTTTAAGCCCAAAGTTAATTTTTGGGCTTAAATGTTTTATTAGGTCTCTCCAATTGCTTATTGACTTTAAAGAGAAATGGGTAGAAATGTGTACTGAACAATCAATAAGCCTTGGGGATCATTTTCAACTTGTAATCAAGTCAGTATTGCTTTTTTTAAACTTGAACAAAGAGTCAAATAACATATGAGCTTTGAGGTGACTATCTGATACTGATAATGGAGACTTGAAAAAAAAATCACATCTTGTAATATGCATTCAATTCACCAAATATCATACATAAACGGTCCGATATGAACCGTCATGCAAAATGTCTTCTGGGACTGATCCAGAATGAGGTCAGGAAAAATCTGACATTGTAACATTAAAACCCCATTAGTGAGGGTTGCTATGGTGACTCTTACTGCCGCTTGATTTCAGCCCCTGCACATCTGCAGAGGCATCGTTTAACTGAATGAGATGCACCTGCTACACATCTCACTAATCAGCTCCCGGTTCTCTGGATAGTTCTCTGCCAGAACATCCTCTCTGTTTCCTCAGTGTTTTCAGGCTCTCCCGTTCTATGTGTCGTCCTGTATTCCCTAGTTCTATCTTTAATACCTGAGGAAATAGATCCAGTAGAAATCAGGGTAAATTGTCACAGCAAATGGATTAAAGTTTTGGACACTTTCAATAATATCTCTCTTATCTTTACCAAGACACGGTGGAATAAGTGGGCAAACTTTGCAAAATTTGTTGTATCTTCAAAAGATTTTCCAGTTATGCCTGAAATCTAAGGACATTAATTTATGTGGAAGATGTTGCAGGCAACGCTGACATTTGGACATCAGCTGTGAGGACCTCGCTCTCTCTCACTCTCTTACACACACCCCGTTTCCCCATACACCCAAAAGAAACACTTCCATTAGGTGATGAATGCACCATCTGGTGGAATAGGCAGAGAGGCTCCAGGAGAGACTGAGAATATTAAATAAGTGTGCAACGATTCAACAGTCGCCTGCAATGTCTGTGACTGTATTTCCTGAAGGGGCCTGTCTCTTGTGAACTCACACCAGCGTTCTGCTCCCAGTCTGTCAGATCTCTGCCATTTAGTCTCTATGAAGCCTGAGCCTAGAAAGCTTTCCTTTTTGTTCCAGGGAACAACAAAATAACTGTTCTTATTGTTCCAGCAAACCTTTAGCCGAGTTGCACCCACATAATTATCTTGGTTGCCACAGAAATCATTTATGCAGTAGCTCTTGAGTGTTTAAAATAAATGTGTCTAGGTAAACAACAAACATAGAAAATGTAACCTGAGTGAGGTGCAGCATAGTGTAAAAAGTAGAGGTCCATTGTGACTATTAGCTGTGTGTAGTAAAAGTCTTGTTCTTCAAAGAAACTGTAATATATGGGATTTAGAATAGCACAGAATGCAAGATTAATTTAATGTGCAGCTGCAGCATCCCACATCTTCCACTTTTGGTTTGTATCGATCCCTTTCTCTGTATGGTTACATTGCAAAGTCAACTTTTCTTGTCTTTAAAAATAAAAGGAATTTGGTATAGAATAGGAGAAAAGATCTATAACAGCAGCACAGATTCAACTTTGATACAGAAAAGCTACGGGGCTTTTCTGCAATAATCCCTGTAAATCATAACAACAATGGGAAAACACACTTCCATGATCTCTAAGAATGTCTTAAATTCTGCCCCGAGGAATGCAGACTGCACATCTAGCCTTTCATTGTGCTCTGTAAAGCCGATTCCTGTATCCAGTAACAGTTGGTCAAAATTGGTCTGCCAAAAATTCCAGCCAGACAGTGATTGTTTTCATGCGTTCCTGAACTCGTGATGAATAACCCTGCGTTTGAGCCTGAAAGCAAATTCCATCTTGAATTCCAACTAATATTTCTTTTGGGGGTCACACATGTTCCCTCTGTCTATCTTACACACACACACACACACACCCACAGTCAGTTTTTTATGTTCTCTCTTTGCAGACAGTTTTCATGCTTTCTCATATTCACAGAGACAATTTACTTCCAGTGGAACAGATCTGCTAACTGTCATCCATTCTACCTCTGAATCTCATTTGTTTTTCACATGCATATACAATGAATATACACATATATATGAGCTTGCACGCACACACGCACACAGTAACAAAGCACACAACAACAACAACATTTGAGTATATGCTTCACAATTGTATTATGTGTTCAGGATAAAGGTGACAGACACACTCCAATAACTTTACTGCTATCACATTTAGGGATGGATTTTGAATTCAACTCTAAGTTACCAAGCATTTTTCTCGAATAAAGATTTAGAACTACAAAACAATCTATACAATCTCTTCTACATTATGAGGCTCACTGGCATACTTTCCTCAACTTCACAACCAAAGACCACCGACTTACCCACCTCTCCATGCTCCATCCTCATGCTCGACACTATATTCATGGGTAATGTGGAGATAGAGTCTGGTATGGTGGACTGGTCTGTTCATGACCAGTAACAGCAGAATTTCTCAACCCGTCACACATATAAAAGTCCTTTCTTTGACACACCGGTCGACTGTAACAGCCGATGGAAAACCTCAGGCACTTGTCAAGAGATAGAGATCAAAGTTAATCAGTGAAGTAATGGATGAAAATGGCAGCTTCTCATTAACAATTAATAAAAAAAAATAAAAAAGAAGCTGTGAGTAGCATACCCTTTCAATGCCGTTAATCTAAAGCTTGAGCTCATCATTAGTTAGCTCATGAATGTCGTGGCTGCTAATCAATGTTCCTGAGACCCGAGCATGTAAAGTGCCAATCGTTCCCAGAACTGTGGGCTGTCATCGTGCCGCATGTCAAAACTCTTGATGGACAAGCCACTTTCTCTCTGCTTTAATGCATTTAAATGGAGCTGTGAGTCCGGCAGTACAGGCCCAATTTCAGAAACGGCAGTAAAGGCTCAATCTCATCTACTGCCCTCGTGGATGGAGCGTGTACATAAGAAATGAAATTGAAAATCAATCAGGCTCATCCATGTGTACACTCACACACACACACACACAAATATTCACCAGGCTTCTCCTTTTTCAAACTCTGTTACACACACACACACACACACACACACACACAGCTGTGCACAATTTGAAGGATGTAGCCAGGGTCATATCTCGCATTTCAAAGGATTATAATGACGGCTGTGTGATGAGCTGGTGCCAGATGTAGAAAGCTAATCCAAGCAAAAAAATAAAAATAAAGATTTACTTGAGTAATTGAACTACAGTCAAAGCATTATGAAAGTGGTCCAGATTGCACTCAGTGTCAAGGTACTCTATCCTTAAATTTAATTAAAATCTTTTTTTTTTCCCTCTCTTGTACTTTAATTCATACAGTCAGCTTTATCCCTTAAATTACATCATTCATCTTCATTTAATACATTTGTCATCCTTATAAGGACATCACTGGTGAACACATGGGTATAAAGTAAAACTTGTATGGGTAGTCACTTGTTATTTCTAAAGTACCGGTACTCAGATCAGACAGCAAATACACAAATGATCCTGAAACGCTGAAAGCGTTGTTAAAACTAAAAAGACAGCTACAATAACAGGAGGAGGCGAGATCATGTGCTTTCTAATATGCAGAATGTGCGCAATTACCCGCCAGCTGGTAGCCATTCTTTTTTACACAACATGGCCTTGCATCTGTAGAATATCCAGCATGGAACATCAACTTCATCCATAAAAGGTTGAATCAAAATGCGGGAAAAAACCTCCAACTTTAAATGTTCAATGATTCTCCTAAGTACTTCACCCTACCTGTTTTCTGCAGATGACAAGCATCAGACAGCTGTGCTCTGTGCAAATGCATCAGACACCTATTTGCCAAAGTGCACGTGCATGTATGTGTCTGTGTTGTGTGAGTGTGTCTGTGCATGGTGAGAACATCTGCTTTCAATAAAAGAGGACAAACATTTGAGAACCTGTCCCCATCCTGCCAACATTTGCCATCCTGAGTTAAACGTTCCACACTCCCACAATGGTTCAGAAAGAACAAGAGGGAGACGTCGAAGGCCAATGATGTGTTGGTTTGGCAACCGAGAGATTCCAGAGTCAGCTACGAGTTCATTTGACTCCGCTGGTCTGTTGAGTAATATCAACTCAACGCCTACTTCCACAGCTCTCAGATTACTTTCTTGAGATCCCTATGATAATCAACATTGCATTAGTTGGCCCTCCCACGCATGTAAGCAAGATGTCTTTATCGTTCTATCCTTAAATACCTTATTGGACATTCATCACCTCATTTAGATCTATGCTGGACTGGGCCCAACCGACATTATTCTCTCAACTCTTATGCTTCAAGTCCACTATAGGTTCCCTCTAAATCAGGAAATACTGCCTTCTTGTAGAAATTCAACATTGGGATTAAAGAACAATCTAGTTGTTTGGATTGACAGAATTTTCCATTTATCTTGGGCCAATGTGGGGGGGTTAGAAAAGAACAATACGAAGGATAGCAGATGACGTAAATAGGTCTCAACAGAATGTAGACATTCATCAAGGTTGAACAATCTCTGCAAGTAGCTGTTCTAGTCAGTCTCTTCGTGCCTTCCACCACTTCAAATATATTCATTGCCCTCCTCCAATTCCCTTCCAGATGTCCTTCCTTTCTCCATCACCTGAGTGAGAAGCCGTTCAACGCACCTGCTTCTAATTTCCCCATCTGCCCTGTTCTTGCTCACCTGACTCCACCCTCCCTCGTCAGTCCTGCACGTATTGAACCACAATTTATTAGAATTGTGTATTCATTCCATCCATCCATCCATTTTCTTAACTGCTTTATCCATAATCAGGTCGCGGGTAATGCTGAAGCCAATCCCAGCAGTCAATGGGCGAGAGGCGAGGTACACCCTGGACAAGCTGCCAGCTCATCACAGGGCCACACACACATACACACACACAATCAGTCACGCACACACTCACATCTGCAGACAATTTAGAGTAATGGACTCAACTAAATTGCATGTTTTTGGTGGTGGGAGGAAGCTGGAGAACCTGAAGAGAACCCACCCAGACGCAGGGAGAACATGCAAACTCCTCAGGCTGCAAATCGGATCCTAACCTGCGACCGACTTGCCGTGAGACAGCTATCCGTTCAACAGATCCATGCAGCTGGGGGCCGACAAGTAGGAATGGCCGACGAGACCATTCCTACTTGTGCGCTAAAACTTATCCCCAGAGAGCCATTCTGCAGTTCCTTAAACAGGGTAAATTGAATTAGGACATTCCAGCAGCTGGCAAGTGTGAAATTGAGTTGAAGTGTACTCGGAGGTTAGGCATGTGAGCTGCAGGATCGAAACACCACCAACAGAACCGAGCGGGATCAATCTTTGTCCGCAAGATTAATTCTAAAGAAGTAACAAGTGGGGTGATAAGGGGCAGCTGGAGTTCACTGCGTTGGGGCAGGAGGTTTATGTTTGTGTGTGGGTGATTACACATGATTTTGTGGCATGCATACAATCATCCACATGTTTGCATTATGTCACCTCGGGGACAATGAAGTCAGTGGAGTGACAGGCAAGCTATCTGGAGAGAATTCCCTCGCAGAGGCTTTAATCTCATTCCTGCCGCAGCTTATGAGTGCCTAAAAGCATCAAATCAGAGCCGTAGCTTTTGAGAAGAACACAAACATGGAGAGAAATGATAACGTAGTCTTTTGGCCTACATTTTTCTTCACCAACAGGATGGGTATATTTATCTGTCAGTCACAGCTAATACACTCTGTTTGTTCCATTCAACGTGTCTGTTTCACTCACACCGAACGAGATGCATGCTCATATTTAGGAGCCTCCAGGTGAAAAGATGAAAAACCTCAGTGAGGATGCAGAGAGTCTACAATAATGCCCAAGTCAATGAATGAAAAGATGATTGCCCCACTCTGACTGATAAGGTTCTGCACACAATTTGATTTGGAAGAACCATAAAATGTTTTGTGTCTAAAAGAATATTCTGAATGTTTCTTCGTAGTGTAAATCCCACTTTCTACTTCATTCTGCTGTCATTCATGGAAGTGATGCATGGATTTCATCCCATTTAAATGAACAGAGGAATATTCCATCCATCCATTGGGGTGTTGGATCTGCCTGAATGTGCTCTGGCTTCACACATACTGCCGTCCATCATATAGATGATGATGTGTCCTTGCTCCACAAATGATAACACTACATATAAACGTCCTCTAAAGCCTGCAGCAATGTCCACCCCTGCTTATCACCGTCTTTTTCTTCTTGACTGTAACTATTTTTGGCCATGCCCGTCTCGCTCCCCTTTCCTTATCTCACCATTTCCTCTCCTTCTCTTCTAGCCACATTGTTTCCTCTTTGCTTCCCTTTCGCCAGATCTTCCAACGTCGGACCCATCTTGTTTCATTCTGTCCTTCTGACCCCGACAACAAATGCCTGCTCCCTCCATCTCTGTTATTCCCAGCCTTGATGCCAAGTGTTTGCGATATCAATCACATTTTCTCATCCATTCTTTCCCTCTAGCAACATACTCCTCCATCAGCCACTGCTCAACGCCCCCCCATTAACATGCTCTCACCCAGTCGTTGCAATGGTTAATTCCATCAGTCACACGCCTCTCACATACCCTCACCAAGCCCAGCCACTTCCTTCAGAGTGTTAATCCATTTAAACAGCGAGCACTGCTTCCTGCTCTGCAGGAGCAACTGCAAGCTGGAGCTACAGTGAAAATGTATGAGAAGAAGAAGAGGGGGTTTCATCTTCATACCTCCTTTCCTCCATTATATTGTGATCTCATTACACATGCACAAAAAAAAAAAACTTTTTTTGATTTTCCAAGTTCTATTTTTGGAGAGCTGCATAATTATAAGGATAGCATGTGGTAGAAAAGTAGGCTTTAAGGCTTAACTTACTTCAGATAATATGCAGTCAAAAAATACCAACTTCCAAAATCAGCTTTGAAACGTCTCACAGCCACGGATGATGTCTTCAAATTGCATGCTTTGCCTGAACAACGGCCGGAAGGAAAATTTGTTTACACACGGGTGAAAAAGAGTGAACCTACAAAACGGTAGGTTTTGTAGGTTCTTATTTTCTTACTCTTATACACCCATTGAAGCCTGTACACAAACCTTTTGTTTTAATACACATCTATGACACAATATTGTGCCCAATTCTCATCGATTGATAAAAAAAAAGGCAGTTGACAATGATACTCAGTAATTATCTTTTTGCAGTATAATTTATGAAGTATTCTTAACAGAGCAATAACCCAGGTGATGTCTGCATAGAGCAAACAGGAGCTGCAGCCGACGCAGCGGGAGAGCTCACGATGCAGATGTGACAAAGAACCAGCGACTTTGTAATTTCTATAATAATTCACAGCCTGTGTGTTACAATATAATGAGTACCGGTATGTGTATGTTTTATACTCAAACATTCTGCAAGGCTCCTTCTCAGATTGTTTACAACAAATTAGCTGTGCAGAATTCAGTAAATTATATGTTGCTAATGTGATATTTTCTGTGATCACATATTCGCATATCTTGTAGAGAACGGCTCCTTGAAAGACGCAAAGGCTTTCATTGGTAACAGGCGGTGGTCAGACTATTACAGGGGCTTACTGCACTGACCTCTTCAGACAGCCAAGGGAGAAAATCAAGGCACTGCGGGAAGCTTGAAGTGTCCTGCAGTGTACACAGTGAACACAGTCAACTGCACAGTGGTGCCGAACGCCATTCAGAAATGGGATTTGAACTGACCAACACCCTCCCTGTTTACTTGATACACTCAGAGAACGACCACGACTCAAATAAGAAGGTAACACATGCAGTTTAATGATGATAACTTCAACGTATACCTCGTGTCACTGAACAGGCAAGTGGAACTGCAGGATTCCTGTAAGGGAATTTATCACCGTGAAGAAACGGCCAAGGTGAGAGGAAAAGTACCGCCTAAAGTAGAAACCAAATAATGTGCAATCGTTTGAATGAATCACTTTTTCTCTCTTGCTACACACACACACGCGCACACACACACACACACACACACACACGTTCAACCTGTTTCCCAGTTGTCTCCTGTTTCCAGCTACCAAAGGCAGGCCTTAATTCCCTCCAATCACAACTACAAAGCCGAAGCTCTCCACCCAGAGAGATCCAGCAGGATAAAAAAAAGATTGCCTCAAACCATTCTCTGTCGATGCTCAGCGCCATAATAACACACCCATCGCCACGTGTAAAGCTGCTGCTCACGAGCTGACCGAAGAATACTGAGAACACTCACACACACACACACACACTTGCAAGCACATACACACTCTAGTTTGTCAGTTTTCATACACTTCCTGTAAATACAACAGAGTGAAAAATAAATTACAGAGAACAAGGACGAGCATTATTTGCTATTCCGCGCGCCTTCTTTAAATTTATTGGGGGATTGTTCCTGTCACCATTGCTTCACCCAGCTGGGGTGGGAGAAAATTGCCTATGCATCTCTCTTTCAAATCCATTTTCTATTTGGTTTGTTTCTGGGAGTAATAGAGCGATAAGTCAGGTAACTCCTGTGCAGGAAATCCAGCAAAAGCTGTATAAATAATATGCGTGACCTTTTCTTCAAGTGCACTGATGGTAACCTTTCAATAGCAAACCTTCAGACATCTCCCTTAATGAGTGAAACATTAAGGCTGATGGAATCAGATTTTGGAGACGCAGCATCCTTGAAGTGCTTCCTTGTTTTAAAAACTGAATTTCAGATGTGTGCTGTGGATGCAAATAAGTATTGCTATAAAAAGCAGAGCATTACAGTAATGAGTTGGATGGATTTTTTTGTTTCTCCCCTGAAAGCTGTGCCTTCAACACTTCAGCTCCAGTGTGTTGCTCTGCCAGCCTGCTGCATCCTGGCTAATGCCTGTATACAGACGGATGATCCAACTTGCATTCAAATCTCTCTCCAAATCTCTGCAGCCATGCCTGGTAATACCATAATAGCAGGAGTGTTTGGAGAACACTGCGACAAGAGCGCAACTGAAACTGCAATAATGATGGCGGAAAATGTCTGTGCACCAGGAACGTGGCCAAATTTGTACAGCAAGCTGAGGAACAATGGATTATGGTCGCCCATTATGAGACACGGGATGAATCAGATTTTGTAAGCAAGGCCATTTAATTTTGAGAGATGGCATTTTTTTCCCCCATGAATTAAAACTACATTAATGTGAAGCTGCACTTTGCATTTAATGTGATCCATATGTAAAGTGCATTCTGACATGGATTAAAGATGTGGTTCTCGTTTCGTTGTGACAGCAGGTGCTTTCCGACTGTGTCCATCCTGAGTATCAAATCCATAGCCAATCATCACTTAACCTCGCATTTCATATTTCCTGTAGCTTTACTGGTTTTCAATCGCGCAGGTCCCATCATCATCAGTTAATGCTACAGCTGGTGATTGTTTTCAGCTCTCACAAAGGAAACAACCTGACATGAAGTCCGCGGCTAACTGTTGAATGCAATGAAGCACTGCTGTTAAAGAGAGAGAGAGACAGTTTCCTTTGCTGAGCTGATGGACACTGGAATGGAAATAGAACTCTTAATCAGTTCACCACCCCACAGATTGTTGCTGCAATCAAGATAATGGTACATTTGGTTACACTACTTCTTCTTCTCTTCCGGCTTGTTCCGTGAGGGGTCGGCACAGCAAACCTCCTTTCTCCACTTCACCCTGTCCTTTGCATCGTCATCCCTCACCACATGATTGAGTTAGAAAATTACAGGCATGCAAATCCACAATCCTGTTCGCGTCAATGAAGCGTACTCGTGGAATGACATCAATTATTACAGATGATTAAGCAAAATTTGACTGATTGAGATGTCTTGACAAAAAACCATAATGCTGGCAGCTTCAATGATGTTACCTCGTTTTTACCTTGCTGGACGTTCCAGCCCATCCACCCCTCAGTACCGTTTTTAGGCTGAGTCTTTTTTGTTTGAGAGCAATTAAAGTCTCTATTCTGTTTCCCGGCTTTGTCTCCGCATTTTTGGGGTCTTCTCTGCTCGTTAGCCCTACGGGACGCAACAAATATAGTACACATCTGTGTAACCACTCCGGCTGCTGCTGATGTGTCTGTACTTGTATGGTTTTTGTATTTTGTCATTAATGTTAGATGTAGCACGACTTCACCGAGAAACGTTCCTAGTCTGTGAACCCTCACTGACAATGGCAATAAACCACTTCTGATTCTGATTCTGATTCTGATGATTATAATGACGGATATTTGTTGCTCCAACTCATCTTATGCTGTGTTATTTCAGGACAAAGAAGTTTCCAGTTCATATGTAGGATGTAAAACTGCTCTTCTGCTGCAAGGTACTTACTGTGTTGAAGAAAGTTGAACAAAACTTTACAAAAACAATGCAAAGAAAAATTGCTATTTAACTCTTTGAGTAGCAGCTCAAGCCACACAAAATTAAAAGTGTGTTACTCCCATTTTTCATTCTGGAGTTATTGGCCATTGAAGAGAGGCAGATTTTAATGTCAGGGTTGGCAGTGAATGTTTGGGTTAGAAAAAAAACGTCTTTAGCCGTCAATGGCACTCAAATAGTTAATAACAAAGGATGGCGCGCTGTGTGAAACGCTGCCTGCACATTCTGACTCATCAACACGTGCTGTTACATTGAGATGAATTCCTGCTTTGTGTGTCTGGATTTAGCCCAACCTCTTTTAATACTGCCGTCTGTCCAGATCGCTGTCAGACATGTTACACAACCGGGACAAAACAAACCCACGGATGAGATGCAAGACAGTTGCAGGCGCAGAGAGGTGAACAAACAGATGGGAATAGAATATAAGTAGCTGACCACATTTTATCATTCTAGAGAGCAGCCTGTGAACACTCTAACCAAATAAATATTCATGACAAGTGGAGAGGGTCGTTCACTCTTGTCCTTCCACCACGGGGAAGTGCCTGGATAAATCTGCACGTGAGAAATGACTCTGTCAGGGCCCATTTCAGAGCCGCAACTCAGCAACCTTGTCCACCCACTGCCCACACACCAGCGAATTCTCTGTCTTCCTTAATTCCTCTGCATCTTCCCTTTACCCAACCTGCTTATACATCCCCTCATCTGCCTCACCTTCTTCATCATATTAGTACCACCACTCTCGCTGCTTGTCTCTCGGTCTCCTCCTCTTTTATACTCTTCATTTGTGTCTTTGGGTACATTAAGCCCGAAGTAAGACAGGTGGCAAACAGAAGGGCAATTTGTTGCAGTAGATACATGGTTTGTGATACTATCATGTATAAGAGGGTTTGACTGATTGACTAGCAGGAGAAATTTTTTAAAATATTTGAAGGAATGGTTCAAATGGAATGCTGAGAAGAAAACTAGAGAATTATGGGAAGGTTGAGGCATGAAAAGATAATGTGAGCAAAGTGAAGAGTTGGAACAATATAGAAAGAATTATTGACACAAACAAGCCTGAAGGGGTCTGTAACGTTTTGAGACAGTTTGCAGAGCTGATAAGATCAACCTGAGAGTGGAGGGGAAATTGTTTTTCATGATAACTCAAACTTCTTTCTAAATATTGTACCCAGGAATATGAGCTGGTCTAAATACCTGGAGACGATTGAAGATGGATGGACGGCTGGATGGATGGATGATGTGATAAATACACTAATTGTAGAGAAAAGGGTCGTTGTGTCTAAACATGAATTTGTGTAGCTTAAGGAAGGGTGACTGCCAGTTCCTCAAATGAGGCTAAAAAAGAAATCCTCCAGCTCCAGACAATAGAACTTTGTCCAGATGCTAGTGAGTTTGCAATGCATGTGTTAACATGTATAAGCATGTGTCTTATAATAAGGCGTGTGTAATGAGTTAAACATTAAGGTGTGTATATCTGTTCATTCTTCTGATGGGCACTTGATTTAAAAATAAATATTTACATGTGCATAACTTTAATGTAGAATTATAAACAAACAAAAACGGTGGATTCTTCCAGGGCTCTATGGGGGCAATAAAAAAATATGGTGGATCCAGATCAGTGCACAGACAAATGCACACAATGGCACATAAAACTCCGGTTGCTTTACTTCAATGTGTTCATCTAGACTAGAGACTCCAACAAAACACAAAACATCGAGCTCAGGCTTTAATTTAATTTGCCTCTTCAGTGTTTTGTTTTGTGAATGTTTATGGTAAATGGCGGTACAGTTGGATCAGGTTCTTGCTTTATCAATAACTTTTAATCGAACAAAGATTCTTGACCTGTGTCAATCAGTCACGTATACTTGCTCATCTTTGGAGCATGATATGACGTCTTTCATTTTGAAGTCTTGTTCTGATTTTTGCCCGAAGAAAATAGTCTGGTTTGAGCCAAGTATTGGAGCAAATTCAACAAGAAATGCATCTCATAATCACGATGGGAATTTCCATATTTTGTATGTGTTTTTACACAATGGGCGGAATGTGACACATTCTAGGTGTCTGGATGAGACAACGAGAAGCTGCTTGTACCATAGTAGGCCAAAGGGTACTATAATAAATCAATGGTAGAGGCATGTTAATTTAAGCCCATGTCCTCAGCTGGTGGGAACACACTGCAGCTGTAATGAATGTTCATGGTCCTGTCCTCAATACCCAAACATAAGATGCTGTGAACCTCTGGAGACAAAGACTCGCAATGCAGGAAAGACAAAAGCTTCAGATAAAAAAAATTGGTTTTGGCAATTATTTCAGAAATGACGTTTCTTTTTTGGACAATAATTTCTTGGTTTCTGGTCAATCTTCTTGTTCACACCAAATAAAACTGATCTTCTTTTGTATAAATATGATTATGAAACTAAATAGGTCGCCGCCACCAACGTCGGATGGAAATATTACCTAATGGAGACGTAAGCCTGAAGAGGAAATCTGGCTTTTGTGAACTGTGAACACATTTTTCATTGTTTTTACTTATAATCCTGAGTGTTTTGAAATGTAAATGCATGCAGTTGTGTCCATTTAGTGGTTCACAAGAGAAAAGAAAAATCTCGCTCAAATGTTCCACGTCATGAGCACATAAAAACACATACTCAATAGCAGGAAAGAGCTCCCCCCTTGCTTCTCTGGCTGCATTAGAAATAATTATCTCTCATTGATTCTTCAAACCTCTGCAAAGCGGGAACACCCAGCTTGTAGTTCTTCCTGCCTTCAGCTGTCTGTCAATAGTGTGTGGAGACGTGTGACCTGCACATCCCAGGTCTGTGCAGTCCACTGTTTGATTTGTGACAGCCTGCTATGGTTCACTGTAATTCTGTAGGTGGCTTGTTCCCACCGTGGCAGCGGAGCATGTCTCCAAGTGGGGCTCTAGGAAAGGCAGAAAAGCCCCGCACCGAGCAGGCAGCCTCATGGGGCCCTACTATAGGTGAATGCACCGATGAACGGCCACCTGGTGTGAATCTTCTGCGGTATGAAAAACCAAGCCATCAGTATGGGGTCCACCGCAGCGGAAAATTGTGTCCAGTAAAGCGTGCAACGTGGGGAGAGGATGTGACGGTGAAAGCATGCAATCCTAATGAAAATCAAATCCAGCCAGCTTCCCACAGAGTTCCTGCATCAGGAAGCCTGCAGCCTGGCTAATGCTCCACTATAGCTGATAAGAGAGATAGAGTTAAGATAATGAAAGGAAACACTTTACATACCCTCTCCTGACTACAAAGCAGAATTGCTTTTGTCGGCAATCGTGCATTTCTCAGCTGTCTGAATTAGTCACCACATGTGCATGAGGGGGTGGCTGTGGCGTCCCTGCAGAAATCATTGCACTTACCTTGCCAATACCACAGTCTCAACTTTACCTTCATTAGCGCTGCCTCAGCCTTCCCCATGAGCTTCGCAAGCACAACCACCCACACCAAAAGCCCTTAAGTGTACTCGCAAATAGCTGCCCAAGCATTTATCCAAATGGATTCAAAACCTCGTGCCCTTAACTCCTTAATTAAATCAGAACAGAGCAATTTTTCCTCATGTGTCACACTTCATTGAAGCAGCAGCATCCTTTCTGAAAAGTCTCTTAAGATCAACTTTATACAAACCAGCATAATGAGAATGGACACGCATGAACAACATATAGGTCTGTCAGTGTGAATTGGTTTGTTGAAAGTAAATGCAAGGCAGGGTAATCAGAGAGACACGGTCTGAACCCAAAACATGTCACATCTGTCTTTCAAGTCACAAGAATGTTTTATTTCCACCAAAAATATCTCACATCCTTTTAATAGCTAGCAGTCTCCTCTCAAGCAGAGCTTTTGTCTAGGGAATCAGAGTAATGGGGAAAAAAGAAACTTTGTAGATAAGAATCCTTTCATTTCAAAAAGAAAGCGACATCACTGCATGTGCATTTGAAATTGTCAAAGTGTCAAATATGGCAGCTCTACAACCTTCCCGGGCCTAAATATTGCATAAAGGTACCATCAAAATGGAGATGATCAGGACACCAGTCAAAGACACTTGAACGTAACTTCACAATAGAAGAAAACCAACAAATAAAAGCATTACAGACACATTAGCCTCGGTTTGGCTTTCTTCTGAATCTTAATCCTTTCATCATTTAATTAATTACCGAGCTCAAAGACTTTGACTTGCCGACGTTAATATGTAGTGAACCTCAGAAGGGAGGACGTTATTCATTGTGTCGTAGTTACAGAATGAAATGGCAGGCAAAAAAAAGTTGGCTCTCTCCCTTCGACACAAGTTGGCATCAAAAGCAATAAATGGGAAGAGCTATTTTAATGTCTCAAAGAGGACCTGCCTGTGTGGATATCAAAACTGTGTGTTCTACGTGCACTACAGACGTGTTCTCTGATTTCCTTCTGTCAGGTCCAGAGGTTTAACTGTACAAAGCACATTTGCAAAAGACTCTCAACACAGGCATGCTGGTATGAATGGACAAGCAGACATGCAGTGGACTTACACATGCCACCACACACACACACACACAGATCTGAGCGGTAATCGGCCATAACCGCCCCATGAAGAATATCTGGCACTTTGTCGCCATCTAGGCAGCCTGAGCGGTGTTGCTCAGATCTGTGCGGACAATGTCTTTGATTTCTTCGAGTGGAGCAACCAGACGGAGAGGAAAATAGTAAAAGTCAAATGCAACTGCTATTTGGAAGAGACCTGACACTTTCTTGGAAGAAATTGACTGTAGGGGGAAAAAATAAAGCTGATGAAAACAAAAATAGAGAAAGAAATGCTGTGAAGCAGCAAAGAGGAAAAACAGACCAGCCAGCCTTGAGGAAATGCTTTGACACAATCGTGTGCCTACAGAGCTGGACTTCACGTGGCTCTGCACCACTTTAATGTATCTGGAAACTCATAGTCATTTACTAACTCAAGGCTGCAGTATATTCTTCTTTTAAGAAAAATGCATATTAAAATGTGAGAACAGACCGCTGTTTGTGGGCGTGTCAATCTGACATCACCTGACACCGCACGGTGTTATAATACACAGCTGAAGTCACAGGATTCAGTTCAGCTGATCAAAACGTTGTTCCACATTTAATAAGTAACTGCACTGCATTTGACTTTAATAAACCAAATGTCCTGGTCGAGAACGTGCTATATAACAATGTAATAACTGGATATACTTCTACAGCGCAGACAGGCCTGATAAAACGAGGCCAATGAAGCAACAACACAAATGTAGGAAGGTAACCTCCTCGGTGACTCACATCCAAAGCATTATGCACGATGTGAGAAAAATACATGAATGACTAGGCATGCGTGAGCGCACATATACATACACACACACACACACACACACACAAATGATTATATTGCATGCCCCTTGTGGATAACATTATTGCTGCGACACAGACGCTCACTTTCTTTCACCCGGTCACATGGCTCTTGTCATTATGGTTATGGGTTTGGCTGCAATGACATTTCATTAGTAATAAAAGTCACCTTTTATCATCTGCCACACATGAACAACAGAGTTTACTTCATGCCCCCAAATGAAATTCATGGTGAAATAGAAAGATAGTTTAAAAACTACCTGTTAGAAACTGGCAGCAGGACTGTCAACTAAACTCAGCGCACAATCACAATTTCAACTTTGCACATTGACCTCATCCCATTTACCACTACAGAGGAGTTAAAAGGTGCGTTTTTGTGGAATCAGACAAAATGAGGAGGGGGGTAATAAGATCAATCTGAATCTGTGCCACAATTTATTTGAAGTCCCCTGAATGGCTGACATTCCGCCTTCACCAATGATCCCCATTAGAACACAACGCTTTGATTGGCTGACCTATCCTTTTGCCTTTCAGCCGGTGAAACGCTGCTGGCTCTTATACTTCAAGTACACAATTTAACGAACAGGCAAGCACCAGCTATTTCTGTACTTCAGAGTGGCAAATCCTCTCAATTCACTCTTTGATGTAAAAATGCACACCTGTGACACGAAATGCACACATTCTGACAGATCACTAAAGAAGTATTCAACGTGTTCGCTGAGTGGTTTTCGCAAAAGTCAAAAAGACCTTCTCAGTTATCCATTCTGTTGAACAGGGGTAAGGGATTTGATTAATTCAAAAGGCACTCTCTGAACAAGGAGGGAGGCGTAACACCCCCCCAGAGTCGCGTTGGTAGAGAATGAAAAAGTAGGGTGGATGCCTTCAAACAGTCACATCACATGCTCCAAGAGCAAGCGTGGCACATCAGAGGATCTGTTTCCGTTGGAGCTTTGAAAACAATGTCAAAGTGAAGGTGATGATGTGTCTCGCATGATTATGAGGGGTTTCAGGCCATATGTGACATCCTCTAATAGCGCAGCCCTTGTTGGTCTTTGCAAACTAATGTGAGTAAAAACATGTCAGACCCAAGTCGACTGGGAAAGAGGGAGTTAGAAAAATAATATATACATACACTGCTAAAAAAAAGTGCATGTCTGCATGCTCTCTGTAACAGGCAAAGGTCATGAATATGATGAGCTTAATTAAAAGACAAAAAAATATATTTTAGGCATTATATGGTCTTTCTCAGTGCAAGATTTGATGATATAGTATAACAGCCATTTGTAATAGGATGCATTTTTATAGCAGATTTCTTTTTTTCTCTTTTGGCATTATTTTAAAGCTTTTCCTCTCAAATGAATAGGTATATAAATGTCAGAAAATGTTGTGGCAGTCTACAGAGGTATTGTGACAGAAGGTAAGCGTATTGAGTTTAATGAGGACATTTCAAAACCTGATCAAACTCAAAAGTTAACATGCTTAAAAAAAGCTTCTCCACATAATACCCCAGAGTGGAAGAGAAGAAAAAAGATGTTGTAGTTAATTTAAAACGGTGGCTCCACTGAATCCTCGTGGTGTTTTTATGCCATATGGCGTTTATTATAGCACAGTGCGAGAGCAGGTAAAAGGAGGACCAGTTCTTTTTGCTTCTACTGAACATCACTTGCGAGGCAGCAACTCAAACACCATCACACACACTTTTATACAAGTATGCCACTTTAAGTAAATAAAAGTGTGTGATGCCAAATACGGATTGCTACACAGTGAGAGGCTTACATAACGTATGATATTATTGTATGCCGCCTTCCCAGCCCTTTTACATGAATGGTCTCACTATGCTATGGCCTCACACCAAGAGGAGTCATTGGAGTCGTGCTGACAACAGAAATGTGTGTGTGTGTGAGAGAGACATTCTTCAGAATCAGCAGAGGAGGAAGGGAGAAGGAGAAAGATGCGTAAATCGTCTGCCTTCTGTATGCATTGCATTTCCGATTCAGTCGGTGGTCATTCGGGGTTGCTTTTCTACTACTACAGTATCTACCTGTTATCTCTTTGTCGTTCTGACACCCATTTAATCTGCGTTTGACAAGGGGAGAACAAACTAAGATGAAAGTGCAATCAAATGGAGAAAATTGGCGTTGGATTGTACTGCTGTGTCCTTCACACATGATCACTAAGGCCTTTTGTGTCAGCCCGTGTGTACGTGTGTGTCTTTCTTGCTTCCTCTACCAAATGAAACTCACCAGTACTCACAGATAAGCCATTAATCCACTCTCCCAGGATGCAGGGTTTTGTCTCTTTTTTTTTTTTTTTTCTTCCACTTGGCACATTTCAGGATTACACCACGCAGTATTCATTGGCGTGTTGCATAATTAGACCTCTTGTGTGAAATACAGGAAGATTCTAACGGAGTGCTAAGGAGTACATAGTCCCTTTAATCACTGGCTCCACTCTATCTCTGTTCCCTCTATCCTTCTCTCATCCACTCCCTTCCTCAGGAGAGAGTATCGCAGTGATGTCAAGGGAAAGAAGATTGAACAAGACTATCTTTCCCTCAAAGGTCACACCCTCCCACGGTAGAGTTAAGATAGTGTTTGACCTTATAGCCCATACAAGTGCAGTGCTGCTCGGCCACAGTCACAGGGGAACAGACGGATAAATACAAAAAAGTAAGTCTCTATTTCTGAGACTGTGTCCATTTGTGTGCAAGCCTTGTGTGTTGGTCAGGTGTGGTGTGTGTGTGTGTGTGTGTGTACTTACATGGAGCATTTTATAGTTAGGTATTTTCTCTAAGACAGCTAACGACAGAAGAAGGAAAAAGGAGCACTGCAGCACAACATGGTTGTTCCTGTGCTTTCAGGCAGAAAAACCACAGGTAAAAGAAGGATGTGCAGCGGAAAGACCAGCAGCAGTGTGGCAGAAAGCGAAGAGGAGAACACGAGAAGCAGGGTGCGGGGGCAAATAAATCACCTTGCCTTAATAAATGGCTTTGTAGAATGCCGTAATGTTTTGCCTTATCCAGACTCCATTCTAAAAAAAAAAGTATATTTCTAAAAAAAGTATACCTCCATGGGGGGGTAACAAGAGGTCAGTGGGGGGGATAAGGAATGAAAATTCCTTGGCTCCTTGTTTGCAGCTCATAAAGAGGAAATCACAGGAAAATAAAGATTATTATAACCTAGAAAGTGAGATTCTACTTCCACAAATTATATATATTTGGAGACGATAGTATTGGACACAGCTTGGACCTTGACTGAATGTGTGTGTGTTCATATCGCACACTTGTTGCTTGCAGTCCTGAATTCTAAATGATGCTGACATACCAGGAAGGGCCATGCCTGCTCTCTTTTTGATCATTCTAAATCAATGATCTGCCTCTGGGGCTGATTGATGGCATGACCACACCGAAGGGAGAGTGAGAGAGGGCGATACAAATGTAGGTATCTGTGTCAGGCGTCTGAACGTGTACATATGGTGCTGTATTTGCATTCCCATATGGATAACAGGAGACCTTGGAGACTGCTGGTCTTCAGAACCATATTCTTTTTTATTTCTTTATTTCTTTTTCCTCGAGACCATGACCTCCCTCTTCTTTCTATCTCTTTCTCAGAGCCTGCAGCAGCTTAAACAGGGACTATTACAGTCCATTGGTCAATGTGCCCATAAACTTCCATCAGTGCAAATCTTCCCGCCGTCACACCCAGGTGCCGGCCCAGAATTTAAACGGGGGGTCTGTCAGCCGCGATCTGCTGGTGAGACAGAAAGATGTGGGGAAGAGGAAAGAGAAATTTTGAGGTAATAAAAAGCGGATTTAGATTGGTAAACCATATTAATTCAGGATGGGAGGAGGGGAGATCTGAAGGGGAGAAGTGGGGGCACATAAACTAGACAGACAATGAGGAGGGAGAGGGAGTCAAAGTGGGGCGAGGAGAAAAAAGAAGGGAATCGAACTCCTCGCATACCTGCAGCTCCTGTGCAGCTGTGCTGTGCTTAAATCATTGCTCGACCCGGAGAGACTGCTTAGCTTTTACAGGGATTTATTGCCAAGGAGGGGGCTGCTGCTGCATGGCGTGGGTGTGTGAGGGAGGGGGGGGGGCTGTGGGTGGAAAGTAAGTGTGCATGACAGCTTGTTGTGGAGAGGAACTCTGCTCCTTACCTGAACAACTATAAATATGAGCCCTTCGATCCCACACACATTAGGAGAGTGGATGTTCCTGAGATTCCTGCATCAGGCATCAATCAGGCTTAGTAAATTCTGTGTTCACATGTTGAACACAAACTTGCGAGTGTTTTGTGCAAAGTGCAATTTGGAGAGCAAAGGATGGATCACTGGAGTGTAAAACAGTGACATGTGGTGCAGGTTTTCTTAGCGGTCTCTCTGCTTTATTGACTTTGTGAATTAATTTACATTTGGAGTATTCCAAATATTTATTGCTTCCACTTCTGTCCGGGACAGCCAGAGGATAAAGATCATCATACGGAGTCCGTAAATCAGCCCCGTGTATCTAAACCACTTTCAGTTTCAGTGAGTGTATCTTTGACTGAACTTCTACAGCAGCCGAAGTATGCAAAAAAATCCCCGTGTCCAGGGGCCATTGTAAGCGGGGTATTTAATGGGTTTAGTCAATGGAAAACGCCTCCACAAAAATGCATACGAGCGTTTGAGTGGGGTGAGAAGTGCAGAGGCTAATCAATACAGCAGAGATGTAAATAATTCCTTTGTAGGTACTATTAGCCTGAATTACGATCGCCTCACATTCCAAAAATCGAACGACAGAGTGGAAATGAACTGATGGCTTATCCAATTAAAAATGAATAGTAAAGAGTTGAAACTGTGCACTGAGCCTCCATAGGTCAAGCAAGCAAAAAGCAAATGAGCTGCGTTGTCTGTGGCCTCTCAACACGTTCAGAGGAGGGAGGGAAGCAGCTCAACGCTCAGCTTCCCAAATGAGCTGTTTGCCTGCATCGGGACCGCCGGTGTGTTTTGGAAATAGTCTCTGCGAGGTGAGCTGCTGTCTTTGGAGTGTGTCACCAGAAGTCTCACTGCCACATGGTCGATGAGGACCGGATCAACTCGGAGTGGAGCAAGGAAGTTGGCAGTGCTGGTGTTTGTCACACCAAAAAAAAAAAAAGAACAGCAAAAAATAATTAAGTTGCCATGATGCCCCCCCTCCCACTTCCTCAAATAGACTTCAAAGGCAGAAACAGCTGTTCTGAGTACCTGCTTACCCCCCCCCCCCCCCCCCCCCATCCCTGTCTGAAACGGGTGGGTGGCTCTGACTGTCACAGCGGGGGAATTAAGACTTTATTAAAAGTACCGGCAGCATTCACGTCTACGGAGGCCAATAGACTGAGTAAAATGTCCAGAGAGGACGGCACAAACAACAGCAGAGCGGCCAAGTGCGCTCCATCTCCCCTCCGCCGCTCGCTCCGCCAAACACGCGAACGCGCGCGCACACACACACACACACGGCTCAAAGAAACGCTCAACTTGGTGTCTGAGCGGAATATAGATGCGACTGGAGACAAGAGCCGGAGCCGTTATTTGAAGACGGACCCTGCGCTCTTTTTCTCTCCCCAACTCCCTCACTTCTGTTCCCTCCCGACTAAATGAGAGAGGCTTCCCCCTAAAATTGAGCTGAGATCGCTAGACCCCCCCCCCCTAACTCGATGCCACTAATGGCAGCCGAGCGCGCCGATGGGACTCGCAGAGGATAAACTTGCTCCGGCGCGGCGCGGCGCGGCGCGGAGCGGAGCGGACCAATCTATCTGGCAGCGCAGTTTTTTTCTGT
This sequence comes from Brachionichthys hirsutus, assembly GCF_040956055.1. Taxonomy (NCBI): domain Eukaryota; kingdom Metazoa; phylum Chordata; class Actinopteri; order Lophiiformes; family Brachionichthyidae; genus Brachionichthys; species Brachionichthys hirsutus. Next base: position 392,867 of record NW_027180334.1, read on the forward strand.
CGGCTCCGGTTTGCAAACGCAGTCCAGGCATAAACTTGAAACGGGATCAATTTGCCTCAACATGAAAAGAGAAGCCTGTCTGAGACCGGACGGATCCTCAATGACAGGGAGCGAAGGACAGTCCCCCCCCCCCCCAAAAAAAAAAAACATCCGAAAACACCCTCATCGCTCACTTGAACATTTCTCTCCTCTCTTACCTGAGGAACGAGGAAAGCCAGGAGGATGCGGACTCCAATCTTCATGGTCGGTTCAATTTCTCTCGGTGTGAAACAGATTCAAGACAGGCTGATAAATACTGGGGCAGCTCTGCTCATAATTCCACTGTGCCAGCGCCGGGGAGCGAGGAAAGCCTTTCGCCGTGAGTCGCCTGCTGCCAACTTCCCCCCCAAAATACAACTGCAGTCTGATCAGCAAAGCGCTGGAGAGTGAAGCCGAGACCACAACCAATAGATTTATGAGGAGGGATGGGGAGGATGGATGGAGGAGGTGAGACATGGGGGGGGTTTCTGGTGCTGGTGGGGTGAGGACGGGTCTCGTTTCTAATTCTAAGTGGAGAGTCGCGCATTTTGCGGTGGCTTAAAATTTGGGACCCTCTAATTGGTTTTTTTGCAGAGTTTTAAAGGATGGGCAGGTGCAACAGAATGCATTAGCGTGACACGCGCCTTTTGTCGCCCTAATCAGGCAGGTGTCTAACCACCCCCCCCCCCCCCCCCCCCCGCGAAAGGTGATTAACCGATCATGTCGTTTTCAGTGCAAAAGGTGAGGGCGGGCAGGAATCACAAGCCAGTTAGTGTTTGGAGAGGTCATTTAGGTTTTAGGAGTATTTAAAGTTAAAGTTGCCAAATTAATTGTGGGTGGGGCTTTCAATTACAGAAGTCAATACTGTTTAGCTGTCTATGACAAAAATAAAGTTTACAAAAATATTCACATTTATTATTATTATTATTATTATAAGAAGAAGAAGAAGAAGAATAGTCATCTATGGCCATATTTAGGACTCTAGATTAGTTTTACCACCTTCCAGTGTACACATATGTTGTAAAATAAGGATTTATCTCATAAGTTGTACATGTCACAAATACGTTGTTTACTATATTTCTAACAGTAGGATCGTTGGAAAGAACGAGAGGAGGGAGACCCAGATAAGGTGCTGCGAATAAAGTCAAGTTTATTCTTGTCAATTCAAAATATATTTCTACGCCAGCAGCGGGGCCTGACGACGTAGAGAGAGAGAGAAGGACACACCTGTGAAGATACAATTTAGCATTGTGTAACAGTAGATTCAAGTTACAGACCAATATAATGAGCCCCTGATGTTTGAACAACGGCTTGAATAATTCCAAGTATAATATTCGGAAACATTTATAGTGATTTTTCATTGTAAGCTCCGCCTTTATTAGTAAGTAAATGTAAAAGTGATGAGTCAGTCATAAAAGTGTTTCTTTCTGGGTGGAAGCTGTTTGAGCATATTTGAGGCATGTTGTGTCATTTAGTAGACGAGTGTCGATGATTCTAAAGAATGACATTGATGGGCTATATTTAGTTACGTGATTAAATTTGATCGTTCTGTCCACAACATAATTGCTGTGGGGTAAAAACCTATGCTGTTGTGTTTGGGTGCAAGAAGGCAATTTATTGTGCAACTACCCAGAAATGACCAGGAGCTGGAGGCAGAGTTCTCAGAGAACAGAGGCTGCAGAGGGAGAGGATGAGATTCAGAAAGACAGTAAAGACGAGGAAAGGGAGCTCAACATCACTCTGATTCATCACAAAAAAACAGAGTAAGAAGAGCACAGGACGGAAGGAACACAGACGAGTTTACTGATGGGAAGAAGGGAGGAAGGAAGGATGAAGCTGTTTTCAAAGCACCAAGTTTAAAGCAACACAAAAGTTAAAAAAAAAAGCTGCACAAAGCAAAGAAAATTCTGTTAAAGGAAAACTCAGCAAGATTCACATGCCTTTTATGGCCCCGTCTAATTTATAGTGTCTCTTTTTTTTAGGCACATTAAGATTGATTTTGTACGACTTATGCAGAAAGCACATAATAATTTATAAAACTGTGCTTTGACGAGGAAGAACCTCTATTCCTGAGCAAATGATAGATTTTGCTCTTTATTGCACTTGGAGTCACATATGTATTAAAGTCTGTGAGAAATAGCCCGAACGTCGTGAACGATATGAAAAGAATTATTGAATATGTGACGAATGAACTGGCAGTTCATTCCGTTAGTGGTGTCTTTCCATCTGACCTCTTTCACAGCAGTGAAAGAGGTCATGTGCTCCATCAACCACTGTCTCCTCCGTTGAATGACGTGTCAGGATTCAGTCGTGATCTTGTTTTCATAAAGGTTTGATGGGATTCTCTGAACTTGCTTTGACAAGTTCCTTTTTAAATGCCCAGCATTTTCTATAAATCAGACATAAAAATAAGCCTCATTATAAATGTTCCTGGAGACAAATGGGTTCTAAAGCTCAGAATCGTGTTCAAAGTTGATTCATGTGGCAAGTCTAAATATCAAAATGTATTAATTTAGGTTGCAGGTTTTCCTAAATTTATCATGGAAAATGCATTGTTGCTCTTTCTTCTATATTGATCAAGTCTCACTCTGAGCTGAGCTTTATGTAACCATGATAAGAAAGGGGAGATTGATGAAACCAAAGACGTCATTGTACTGGTTGCTAATGGAGTCATTTCTCAAGGAGGCTCATTTATGCTGCTCCCGAGACGAGGTACAGATGATATCTGAGACTTTAAACAGTAAAGGGAAAAATAATAATAATTATTATTATTATTAGTTATTATTATTGCTACTAGTACTACATGCCCGATATAACGAAACTGGCCGAATCATTTGAAGCAAGTATATTGAAAGTCATGTTTATTTTTTTCTACTGATTAATTATTTCTTCAAGAAGAAGAATAGTTTTTTTAGGCCAATACATCCACACAGTTTAACAAAGGAAGTGCAATGTTGTTGTTGATTATCTGAATTTATCTGTTATTTAATTATATGTTCTCTTTTTGTTTCAAGGCGAAATCGCAACAAGCCTTTTCACGCAGAGGTGACACAACAAGGATCCACCTCTACAATGTTGTTTACGGCGAACAAAACAACCATAGCATCTCAATAGCATTGATGCTATTTGTGTCATTGAAGTAAAGCAGTTGGGCATCACTACCTGGCACAAATAAATTGTTTGTTGAGTTGGCTTATAAATGCCAGCTGCTTTTGAAGTCTTCTGGATCGAGCCACAGATGTAACACATCTTAAAAATGTCACCCCCTGCGCCCCCTTGCATGTACACAGATCTCCGATTGGCCTGTCACTGCTGAGAGGTGGGATAAAACGGACCGCCCGCTGTCATGTCTTCATTTAATTTACACAGAGCAGTGGGGCAGAATGAAGGCGTACCATTCCTACCTTGAAGATGTTCTGTAAATGGAGCGACACCGACCGCTTGGTGAGCTGCAGTGACTTTTAATAAGAGAGATGGCGGCCGACTGTGCCGTGAGTTCAGCAGCTTGTCTCAACAGAACAGTTTATTTTAAGGCAGCGTGAAGAAGTGGGACAAGTATTTTCAACTCTCCCTCCTGCCTCTCCAGACAGATGACACACTGAAAGGTAGGCACTTATTTCAGTCTTTCACAATTGTTTTAAAGTTCATTGAAATACTCCTGATTAATTTACTAAAAATTGAGTTCAAATGGGCATTGCTGAGACGTTGGAGCGTATCAAGACAGACTTAAATGTTGGAATTGTTCTAATAATAGCGTAGCATTTATTGACAATGTAAAAACTATGAATGTGTTTTTAATCAGGTTTCTGTAAGGAGCTGGCAGGCAAGAGGACCCCAAAATGCAGAGACGGAGACAAGAAAAAAAGTTCAAAGCTCAAAACACTCAGAAAAAGTATTGATGGGGGGGGGGGGGGGGGGGCAGGGGGGACGTCCAATAGCAAAGCGAAAAATCACAGCCAACAAAGAACCAAGGTAAATTTGACTGGAAAACGGCCTTAGTAAAAGCATTGTATTCTTACGCTGCAGTCTGTGGTCTCTGTATTTCTAGGAATGATCACAGTCATCATAACATCATATTGCAGCATGCATATAGCAGAACTCATTTTCATAATTAAGTAAGATATGGTCCACTGCCTCCGAGTATTTAATTGTTGCATCCTAATAATTAAAATTAAAAGGTTGACATGGAGAGAAGGCTTTTGCCAACACAGTCTGAAGAAGTTATCACAGGATTATTGATGTTGGGAATGAATAAAATTAGGTCTCAGGGTTTCCCAGGATTGAATTCATTTGTGCGTGTTGATCTTAAATTTGGAGAAAATTAAGATCCGTCTTAAATGATGGTCAAGGTTTAGACGCTGTAGCGTTTGTCATTGAGCTCAATGGACCCAAAGGCCAGATTTCCATTGAAAGGCCCCCATCAGTCTTTCTTAGGATGCAGAGCTGTCAAAGAGGACACTTGGTCTTCATGCAGAGTACCCTTAACCTCCAGCACGCCGACAAATCATAGAGTGAAACAGATAAAGGAGTCTGCTGTGGAAAGGAAGGGAAGAGAAAATCTCAGTTAATGGAAACAGTGTGATGCTCTCTCCCTTCCTATTCTATATTTCTTTCAGTTTCTTAAACGTACAAAGGCAACCATTAGAGTGTATAGAATGCAGGGACAAACCTCTACATATAGCTGTCTTGAGCAAGGCAATGGCAAAAGGTAAGCTTCACACAAAAGTCAGGTGGGAAAAGCAGTCAAGCTCTCACCTTCCCTTTTTCAATGGATGTGAGAAATGAGGACATGGATTGTTGTGACGGTTGAGGAATTGCTTTTCCTTGACAATATATTTTTCTGCAATATTTATTTATCAGTAAAGCAAAAAAGCATTGGAAACATATCAACAGCGATTGCGGTCAACAGCATTGACCAATGCACTGGAGAGGAAGATGCCAGAAATGATCCATTATGTCAACATTGTCCTGTCATATGTTTCTAAATCATAAACACTGGATTCCTCAAATCCTGAAGAGAGTCATTGAGTTTGTCAGCCATGGCTGAGTGGGCGCAACTAATCAGGACAGAGATGTCTATTCAGAGGCGAAGGAATTAAAGGGATGTTTGGCCTCGGTTTGGAAGCTTTAAGGCCAAATTTCCTTCATGCTCATGGCTGCTTTGTGATGAAGCCAGTGGGACTCTTAATAGCAGTGCATGTTCTTTCTGGATATTAGTTAGTGGTTCTACTCTTAGGTCCACCGCATGAAATGTGATTCATGTGTCATTTTAATACTGAGCATTGAGGTTTGTGCAGTTTCTCTTCAATATTTTCACCCTCTCCATGCATTCCAAGAAATGACCCGACCATGTGTCGAGTGCATCGGGAAGAAGAAAGTGTGAACAGCCTCAGTTTGTGCAGCAGGCAGCCAGATGAACTCTGAACTGAGTTCAATTCTTCCCATGGGCCTTTGCTGCATTTCGGAATCCTCACTCTCTCCCACATGTCCTACATTTTTTACCATCTTTAAAAAAAAAAAAAGCATATGTTTTAAATGCCCAAGAAAATTGTTACGTTTGTCAGCTGCTATCTCTTTTTTCTTTTTATGCTGGTCACGAATCATCAGGAAAGGTAGTAAAGCAAATGGACAGCGAATCATTGGACAGGTTTAACATGGATGAGGGGAACAGAGTGTTCCAACAAGGTTACAACCTTGTTGTCATGTCCTTCGGTGCTGTGGAAAGAGTTTAACTCATTTGAATTATCCGCGAGTTGAAAACTGATATATTATTATCTTTTAATTTCATGTACTTTTTTTACATCTGAGATCGCATGTCTGGAGAAGCTAGAAAAAACTCTTCACAATGAGATGCATTTCTGTGCTGCATGCTATACTTTCCTGCCACAGCCCGTAAGCAATAGAAATTCTTTGTGGCACTGAAACCTTGAACTGTACCACAAATAACCGTGTTTCATATTACTGCAATTCATTAGGCTAATCGTCCGTAACAACAACATGAACACACAGGGGACATTGGGAGCAATTAGCACCATTTATCTGATTTAAGCCACAAAACCTGCTCTCTCTCTCTCTCTGTCTTTCAACATCATAAAAACAGCCTTTAACTTAAAGACTAAAGAATCAAGCAAAGGGTGTAAAGAAAACCAGTTCTCTTCACAGTGCGCCCTCTTTATTATGAAATAGCCTTCTTCATGCAGAAGTCACAGCGAAGCGCCCCAGGCCTGTGCTCACGTCTGTCTCAAGAGGTCCGCACTGGGAACCCACTGCAATCCCTGCAGATCATGTGTGGGTGGGAGGATGCACCTTGTGCAACTCCCTTTACAAGTCCTGTCTCCTTTATTGCTGCTGCTGTCTTTGTTCACGTGCAACAGATGCGACTGATAGTGGGAAGTGAGGCAGACTGCCATGTTGTGCAAAGAGGAAGTCAAGTAAATCATTGAACCTGACATCCTGATTGGACGAAAACAATACTTTCATCCCTCTGGAATACAAGATAAGAAGTGGTAGGCTTTGGACTACCACTTCGCAACAAGCCATAGAGTTCTAATAAATTATAAATGTAACCCTGGAATGATCTACTGGGTGATTTACTGGAGATGATACAAAGAAAGGTAACTGATGTGCACTGGCTTGTCTCTGCCAAAGATGGAATGAAATCACCTTTTAAGAAATGGTCAACTAAGGGGGAATTCATAAATTTAATATTATGATGATATACTGCCATTCAAAGTTCCGTTGTCAAAGTGATATTTATTTATATTTTTATTGACGCTGCCATAGCATGGCAACGTTGGATGCCGAGGGTTGACGAGCTGTGCTCGTCAACTTGTCGTCTTCTGCGTTGCAAAAGCAATAGCCCCTTACGCCTAGGATAGGCGCTCGGGCCTAAATATAGTCAAAAGACGAATGTCTGCAGGCACTGCTACATGCTTCTGGTGGGGGGGGGGGGGGTCACATGATTGAGAGGTGTTGCTGACATTTCAGCTACACTTTCCCATTTTGACATAATTGTATTAATGGAAATATATACTTGTGGGTGTGCTGTCAGTTTTGCATGATGTGAGTGGATTATCGGCTGGCATGCACTCTCCAAGTGCACATTTGTTTTTGGTGCAGCTCCTTTGGTGATGCTAGGGGGGGGCAAGCTACATTGCTTAAGGGCACTCCAGTGGCGGTATCACCACAGCTACAACAAGCTTGAGTTACTCCCTGAACACTTGATTACATTCTACATGATTACTCTTTATTCAACAAATACACATCGTATGTGTTGTTTGCGTGCAGGCTGTGTCTTCATTTGGATAAACTGTCTGAAAGCCTTATCCAGTGAGCCACATCCATGCTGCTGCATTCCTCTCTGACTGCTTCCTTGTGATCACTGGCTGAAAACCTCCCCGCCACCCAGTTTGGCCTTGATATGCACAGATCTATTCTCTGTGGTGAAACATCAGCGACGGAGAATCTTGCTCAGTCCATGACTTTGTTGTTTCTGTTGGGTGCCGGCTCATTATCTCATCTTTCATTTACATTAGTCAACTCAGTCAGGCTTGGAAGCAAACCGTTCTTGTAATAACTTTTGGTGCTCCTTTGCATTAATGGACTTTTCGCATCACAGCAGATCACTGGTGCCAGATGCAGAAAACAGCCCCCTCTCTATACCATAATTCCACCTCCTGCATATTTCACACATCGGCTGGAGCACGTACATGACTCAAAGCATGGCTCATTACTCCAAAGTGATTAGGACTTCAAAAGGTTCATGACGTTTTTGAAATAAAAATAGCAGCTTCATTCTTAAGGCACAGTGTGTGTGTGTGTGTGTGTGGGGGGGGGGTTATGGTTTATGCATGTAGCTGCAATAAGCCAAGGCTGAAGTGCAAATGAAAATTGGATCAACTTTTGAGCAGGTGGACCTGATTAAAGCCGAATAGTAAAACTCAACATGGAATTGTCTTATCTCCTCTCTGAAGAGCGAGCGAGCGAGAGAGAGCGAGAGCAGGTTTTGACAGAGTAAACCCTGATTTCAGCTTGTCTGTCCTCTGATTACCCTCGCCGAAGGGGAGGCGAGGGTATTGCAATTGGGTGCGTTTGTATGTTTGTCTGTTTGTGTGTCTGTCCGAGCGCATAACGCAAAAACTAGTAACCCAATCGACTTGACATTTTTACACAAGCAAGGTTCTGTCCATGGCTTGGTCCTCCCCGAGAATGGTGTTGATCCGGATCTGGATCCAAATTCTGGCATTATTTTTACATCTGGAATTGTGCCTCTGCTGTAAACTGCCACTTTAAGAGGGAGGGACACGAATGGCATGATGGGAAAAAGAGTCCAGAAGGAGTCTTGTAGTACGTTCCGGAGCAGCAAGCTAGAGCAGGTTTGGCCCCTCTGATCAAGAAGCCCTGTTTACTGTCTCACAAGATCGAATAGTCGATTGGAGGCGAGGGTCTGCAATCTCTGATTGTCGTTTTCTAGTTCATGTTTTGTGTCCCTGTCTCCAGTATACTGATCCACTATTATATATATATATATATATAATAGTGGATCACATTGTTAACAAATAGTTTGACTAATCAATCTGCTCCTTTTATTATCCACCAGACAAAGGGACTCCTTTCATCACACATTTTATGAGATTACTAAGGTGAGTCCTTGTCTCGATATTTTTGGGCAATAAATGACAGGGACGTTGAGACAATAAGCAAGGAGAAATTATGTGTTGCCCTTAAGAAACAGTTCTTTAAGTGTGACTCGCACCTGTGTGAGATAATCAGCTCTATGAAGAAAGGCTTTTCTACGCACCTCCAGGGGTGACTGTTTGAAACATCTGTAGACACAGACGTGATCAGAAAGCACAAGTACAGCATAGCATAATCCAAAAGTAGACTTTGTGTAATTGTTCGACAACAATAATTATTGTAACATTACACTGTTAAGTGTTAAGTGATTGATCATCACGCTGCGGCTGCTTCTGCTTTAACTCATAATGCATGTGTCATATTACTCATGTTTCTATTCCCTGTGTTAATGGTATAAAGTCCTGATATGTGGAGATGTGGGGAGCATGTGTTTGGCAGACTTGTGTAACCTGCACGAGATCATGTGATTCTGCCCATGACCAATTAGTTCCACCTTCCTATTCATCCAGTCACAAGCCGTGATATGAAGATGAAGATGAAGATGATGAAGGTCAACCAGTGACTGATGATGGACATCCATTTAATGCCTGAGGACCTTTGTGACTCCAAGAAACTTACTGCTGAAATGTTTGTTACTCAGAAGTCGAATCCTACATTTAGAATTTTAAAGGTTTGTTTTTTTTATTTGTCGAAACTTTCAAAAATCAGTAAGAAGCCTTCTCGTGCGTCATTTCTACTTTCTGTTTCTTTTCTGGGGTTATTCAAAGTACGTGTATGTAAAGCTTGGCCATGGGCCGTAGGATGAGGATGAGGTGAAGGGAAACATGCACAGCTGAGTCTATTCTGTGCACATTGACACTAGATGCATACGGAATCCGAAAATACATTTGAAATATAGACAAATTAATTGTATTATTTATGTGTGTTTGATTTGGGAAGTATGTTGAGCAAACTGTATTTTGTATTTGCACAGCAAATTACAGCGATATTTAATACCGGTCCTTACTTCATATTCATTCACAATTACCTGTTACAGATGTTTACACAACCATTCTGCCAGAGACAGAAACATTTATTTCTGCATTTTGTGTTGTCTAAAAAAACCTTAACAGTCCTGACTTTAGAAAGTTACATCGTGATAGGAAGGTTGTTTTTTCCCATTTGTGAAACACAAATAGTTTCTTTTTCTTTAATGAAGCCATTGATTCCCTTGATAAGAGCATCTCATCTTGTTGAGGATTGTGTGTCACCACTGAAATCACCTATTCTGCCCTAATTAGAACATACAGCAAATAGCTTATATTGTTAATGCCGGAAAAGCTTTTAGCTTTGCCATTATCCTTTAAAATTCCACGCACACAAAACAAGAATTCCAATTGAACATGAGGGTCACATAAATAAAGACTAAACCAAAAGTCCACACTGACTTACAAACAGGAATAAACATAGAAATTAACAAATGTACAACCAGCACTTTGCAAACTTTAAAAGCAGCTCCAGCATAAAGCAGGAAGTGGATCCTCTTGTCAGAGAGATTTGTACGACTATAATTTCCAAGGTCACGGACCGACTTTGACAGTTAGTCCCCATCTTGAAACTCTGTTGTGCAGTTTTAAAGTTCTTGTCCACAAAGCTTTTTTTTTTTCTCCTCCAGACTGTACTGGCTGTTTTGGACCATATGCTAACCAGCAGGATTGGTAAAATGAAATCTACCTCCTCTCTGCTCCTTGTTTAAAAAAAAATTAAAAAAAAGGAAATGAGAGAGAGAGAGAGAGTTTGGGGAAATTGGATCTGGGAGAAAGCCAATTATTGCAGATATGTTGTCATGAATTGATTGCTTCCCCTTTCTCGCTCTCTCTTTCATATTGTCGGGTGACTGGATGGCTCTGCCTGTCAGTCTCTGAGCGTGGAGCTGCAAAGGACATGACAAGACACAATATGCCATGTCTGACTTGAAGCTGGAAAGTGTTTATATATATATATATATATATATAGCTGCAAAGCTTTATCCCATAGTCTTATTTTGATATGATAAAATAGAAACTTACCAGTCTTCATCATGGATCTGTCACCAACAACAAATCACAAGAGTGATAGCAGAGACTCTGTGCTGCTACTAATATCATTTCCTCTCTTTATCTTGAGATTTGATGCCCTGTATTTGTCAATGTCTAGTTGTTGGGAATATTTTGTATTTTTGTATTAATATATATATATTTTTATACAGAACACTCTGCTGCAAATATTTAGTGTATATTTTCTTATTTGACCATTGCAACCACAGTTATATTCTTTGGTGTTTTTGAATTGCCTTTTCATTTTCAGAATATGCAAGGTGCTGCTTGACCCGTGACCCGGTGCCGGTAATATTGTGGCGATAGTGTAGTGTTTGTGTGTCTGTGCATCCTCCTCACCAGCTCCTGCCTCCACTGCGCTTTGAAGCTTTGAAAGTCCTGACAGCTCTCGGTGCGTTTAAAGACCTACGTTCTTATTTGAAGAAAGGCTGATATCTTTTGCCGATAACATTGCTCTCTGCCAATTGTCACACTTTGAGTTCATGCGTAAAGTTTGCAATGACCTTAGATGTGATTGACAATCCAGTCTAAACACGCTGGCATCACAGGCTCAAAGCACAAACATTGCATTCACCTTCATCAAGCCTGAAGCCTCGAGAGAGCGAAGGCTGCTGATTTACTGAGTGGATTGTCATTCAGAACTGCAATTTACAAGCGTCAGCTGTCCTAATCAGTGAATTAATAAGACTGTTGCAGCCTGGTTAACAGCGACGGTTACCAGAACAAAAAAAACAGGAGTGTGATGCAATACTACCACACATGTCTCTGCTACCCTTTTACATCACACATAATAAACTGGAAATAGTATAGTATCTCAGGCTCTCGTTTAATGAGGAAGAGCAACCACTGGAAGAATGGAATAAGTTTCTATTCAACAAACTGTTTTTTTGTAATCAGAGTGGCTAACTGCATGCACCTGCACCTGGGCTGCAGTGTAAAGAGGCTGATGATCGCAGAGGCGCTGACTCTGCGTCTGACAAGGCTATAAGTATTAGCTGCAACAGGTCTATTTTGCTGTGAGGAAGAACAAAGCAGTTGATTCTGATAGATAGGCAGCAACAGCCTGTTCTCACTCCCAGTGTATCAAATATGGCCGCCTGGCCAGTGACCCTCTGAGTGATGCTATATGTAGTCACCAATGGTGGTGTTGAAGGCCAAGTTATTGCACGGGATTGAATAAGAGTGTTTCGGCACCGGCACAATGACGGGTTGTTTTAAATCAGGTTGGAGACGTCAATTAGGACTATGGTCAGCTGATCTGCAGCACACAATCAGGGATGCCATCAGGGCCATCAGCCTTAATTGCATTATGGATGCCCTGCCACATGTTGAAGTGCTTGTGGCCGTGCATGGCCCGTTTCATTCAGGTTAGCTCTGGTTGAACGGTAGGGCTGTTCATGTAGACGCAGAGAAATATAGCACTGGTTGGTCTGTCACTGTGATTCAACCATTGTGATGAGACTAATAGATAAAAAAAAAAAAAAAAAAAAAGAACCACAGCATCGAAAGAGCATCAAAGGATCACTGACAAGCGATAACAAGCATCTTTTCTGGGTGTAAATTCTTGACTCTTTCTTCCCTTTCTGTGAATTCCATTCCAACCAGGCAATGTCTAAAGATGACCATGATAGAGCAACAAAGGAACACAGAGCCATTGATAAGACAGGGGAAGGATGCATTAGATAACGATATACCAAAGTCTGTCATAATCTGTTGAAACTTAAATTTAGAAATAACAGCTTAGAAGAACAAAATGACCCTTTTTATTCTAAAGCTGTCCTCTATAGGTCACACTACCTTGATTTTTCAGCTCTGTATACGGAAAGTGAACTAAGTAGTGGGTGAGTGGCAGTAAGCCCATCAATTAGCAAGGTATTCTCACTGTAACATAATGGCCTATTCGGGTCTGCCTTTGCATTTGGTTTCGTCGCCATATCAGCCAAGAAGCCTTGTCTTAAAGCCAGTTGTTCAGGATTTGAAATGGCATTACTTGTCATTAATAACTACATAAAGACCAAATTAATAAAACAACAGTTATTTTGGGTGATAACCTGAGCTGTAAAGAGATTTAAACCTTGTTATGTGCAGTGATGTGGCAGCACTGCAGAATGGCATCGCAGAATTGCACACTTAACATGTTACTCATGTAAACAGGGGCCAGTGAGAAGGAAATGATACCCCCTGGTATAAACCAGTTATCACAGCTGCAAATGATAGCAATGATTCATACTTTTAATCAATCGCCTAATGTGATTAGCTCTCTTTGAGCTAATTGCTGTCAATTGAAGTGTTATTTCAAACTGTGTTTGCATCTGGATGGTTAAACTGTAAAGCCCTGAAGTGGGTCAGTCTCTCTCTCTTCTTGTGCACGACCCTGAAATGAATGTAGTGCGGTACTCCAAGCCCTTGAAGTAATTGTGATGCTCTGAAGTTATACATTAAATGATGATGAATGTATGACTGCACTAATAGAAAAGACTTCTCTGAGAAATATGGAAATGATTGACAGTGAGAAATAAAAGCTGAGACAATCATTAGATATTGATTGATTTCACAGAGATAGAGTTCAGTATGAGAGGCAGTCCGCGTGCAGCGGGGGGGGGGGGGAGAAGATGATCAAAAACGTGAATTCATGCCATACTTAGACGTTATAAATGGGGTTATGAATCTCATCATGTGGTTTATTATTATTTAAGAAGCTAAAAAAAAAGTCAAAAAGAAAATCTTGGCTACAAATACATTCATTCGTCGACTGTGAGTACAGCCATGTAATGCTCTACTGCCATAAACACTGGTAATGAGGGCTGGATGGATGAGAGATGCTAATCTTCTAGATAAACAGGATTATCATCTTGTTTACACACATAATGTGGATAGATGTACCAGGCTTTTTTGTTATTATTAAATTTAGCTTTTATTTATTTGTTCTTTGATTATTCATTCTTTGGTCTGGATTCGGGATATCAGTTTGATATAACTGCTTGGCACACTTCCTGTTGAGTCTCAGTTGCTCACGGTGGTCCTCAGATCTCTAACAGCATGGTGTGGTTTGAAAACACGCTGCAGAGCAGGGACATGATTACGATGACAAACGCTGCATTGCACACACTGAATCCCATCTGAGTCATATTGGTCAGTGAAAACAAGATAAATGGATGCATATCAGCCAGGAGTCTGCCATTAGCAGTATCCCGGTGAGCACTGTGTTTTGTGCACAGACGCAAACGCGCAAGGAATGTAGGTTGTTGCATTACGGAACTGTCTTTGAGTATATACCACCTCCTCTTTGCCTCTTTTATTGTTAAATCTCTCGTCATTACTGCTATATTTAGATTGTGATCCTTAGCGTTTCTGTGCGTTTAGCTTGTTTTAAAGTTGCAATTAAATAAAAAAAAAAAAACCATGACAATTCTGTACATTCACCACTGCAACCTCCCGCAATTGCACAATTAACTTTTTAATGGCATGCTGCGCCTGATGGTTCAGAACCAAACAGCCTGTGCAGAAGATGCCTATCCTTATCTTAAAGACTCTGTCTGACTGGATAAACACAAAGAGCCCACAAGCAGGGTTCAATAATTAGATCAATTAAGCCAGTGGGTAATCAGATGCAGGAAGAACCATGTCACAAAAGCGTTCTTTCAGGGTGTGAAATGAAGGGGCCTAGTGAACCTGCAACGCACATTGTGCTGATTGAATGGCATCTTATTATGGACTCATTACACACACACACGCGCACACACCTACACAAACACACACACACACACACACAACTATTTCTGAAACTAGAAGATACTTGCTAGGAGACTAGTACAATCTTTATTGTCTGCTGATAAAATGACAACTAAATGCCACAACAAGACTTTGGATCGCTCTCTACTGGTAATTACAGTATGAGAATCCAGATTTTAATTCACACCCATTTCCTGATAATGTTGGGCGATGAGGCCGCACCGACACTCCTTCCTTTGTCTCCATCTTTATTCCTATTGTCCGATGAGTCTGCATAGCTTGCCTCGCTGCTTCTAGCAGCAGGTTGTGGATGCATGGCCAGCGATCCTTCATTTTTTTCCAGGAAGCTTGTGGCAGAAAAACTTTCTAAAGAGAGAGAAAGGATTATCGGGAACCAGTATTAAAAAGCCTGGTTTTGCTTTTACTTCACAATGAAAGCGAAAACCTTTCCAGAAAAAAATGGGAAAAGGGGCTGAAGAAATGATCATTACTGCTTGAGATGCTCAACGTACCAAGCCTGCTCCTCATCTACGCTTCTTCCTCACACTAAAATACTTTTCTTTTGGGGACAAGACGTTCAGAAATACAAAGTGTGATTTATATAATATGCTCTGTTTGCTACAGCTGGATGTTATTCCTTGGCATCTCCCATTTACAAGCAGTCTTTTCCTCTTTGATCTCTTTTCAGAGGGAAAGAATAAGCTGAGAAGGATCTCTCCGTGGTGCTGAACTATTTTGAGCTGAACAGCTGCCCTTAGGCCAGCCAGAAATACGCAGCGTGAGGCAGTGATATCCTTACTTCAACAACGCAGTTGTGACAAAAAAAAAAAAGAAAAACCTGTGGCTGGAAGCTTTTGGAAAAGCAGTTCAGCCCCTGGTTAGTTCGCTGTTCGTGGAACATTATAGTTTCTTTTTTTTATCAGAAAGTAAAGCTGATCCACCTGATCTTTGACTGCAATTCTTAATTCTGAATACATCCATATTTTCCCTTTAGGCTAATGATGTGGTTTTCCCTTCTAAGGCGCCTAACTGTAAAAACACACAGCTTTTTAAGTTGAAGATGAGAGCTGGCATCAGTTCTTCTTTGCTTGGCGTTAGCTGCTTAAATGTGCAGAAATGTGTGAGAAAGGGAAATAACAGATTATCTTATTTGTTTCAACCTCACGTCATCGGGGTCGAGAAGACGATTTCTTACTTTCATAGATTAGTTGATGGTTGAGTGCATGAAGGTTCCGACTGCCAGGATTTAAGTGGAGAAATAAACTAATTTGAGCACGTTAATGCGCCACAGCAACAGTACTTGCTTGTATAGACAGGAATATGCAGACGCAGAAACGTAGCATTTAGCCAAATTACATTTCACACTTAAAAAGGCTTCAGAATTGTGTCAAAGTGTGTGTGCACGTTTTGTAAATGTGCAGTTGAGCGTGTGTGGAAGGAAATATAACACAGCAAACTGCCGCCAGGAATGTTTGAGCATTTAATTACAAAACCATCAGAAAGTCTGCATGATCCATCCTGTGAGCTGTCCTTCCTTTTAATCCAGAGACACCGTGTGCTTCATTGCATAATTGGGCCCCACATAATAACCTCATCTCTATCATCTCATACAAAGATTTCCTCAAAATATCCCTTTAATGACAATTAGACCACCAAATTCCACATTTAGGAGTGGGATAACAAAAAAAGATAGTACATAATGCAAGAAAGCATTCTGAATGAATGCAGAAACAATTACTATCATGGAAAATGTTAAAGGAGATGCTTTAAAAAAAAGGTTATTTACATATTAGCATTTAAATATTACCTGACAGCTTGTTCTCACATGAAAAAAATAATTTCTTAAACATATTTGACCTCTGCTAGATATTTTAATTGCTTGGCTCACAGGGTTGACGTTCAAGCTAGTCAGGCAGCGAGACTGCACACGCTTAATCTATTCTAACCAGCTGTGAACTATGCTCATTAGTTTCCTGAGAATTGTCTGTGCTTGAGCAGTATTAGAGTTGTGCTTCTTAAGAGGGTCTGTTACAGGGAAAACGGATACAGCATAATTTAACATGTAGCCCATGTGTGAAGCAGGAACATGTTTTTTATTAGCAAAAAATATCAGAAAATGCATTTGAAAATCTTTTGTCTGAGGTCTGCTGCTACTGAGTAACATGAATTAATCTGTGTTGGGGTTCAAGTTTCATCATTTCCCCTTTGGTGTCTTTTTCTTTGGTATATTTTGTACGCTATAGCCGTAATCAGTCAGTTCAAAAATAATTATGCATTAATTTTTCTGCAATGAAAGCCCTCTTGTTGAGGTTATCCCGATTGTTGACCATTCAATGGCATCATGGCTTGAAAGGTGCCAGAGGAGAGTCCAGCCCGCTTCAGCTTCCTGAGGAAGAAGAGCCATTGCTGGGTGAAGAAGGCCCAGCAACGGCTCTTTGTGTGTTGTGCAGACAGTGTTTGGTTATTGATCGATGTCTAAATAAATAAATAAATGGTTACTATTTATTGAAAACTGTACCCTGGGTAGAATCTATCACTGAATTGGTGACTAAGTGACATTCAATAATGTACATAAATTAAGTTACACTCAACATACTTCACTTAATATATAACTCACGTTCATGTATGATGTTAACCCTTGAGTCCTCGATGGTGACGGCGCGCCAAACCGCCATTACGCATTGGGACTCAGGGAGTTAGATGATAGGCTTAAAAATCGAATATAAAAAAACTACTGCTGGCTTCGCATTTTTCTACAGGAGCCCAGATTGAAAGCAAAAACAATCATTAGCTCTTGAGATGACTTTTTGTATTTTCTTTTTTGCCTTTTTTTAATTCCTCTATAAATTGTCACACATATTGAAATGAATGTTTAGGGGGAGGGGTGTTCTGTTGACTCCAATCCACAACCTCCCCACTAAATGCTACTAAATCATACCAGCTAGAACATTAAAGTAATCTGTGTATCCAAGTTGTAACTATTCTGGATGTTTTTTTTTACTTTCCATAGGCATTACTTTTTTTTTCTTGTATGACTAATTTAAAGGTGCCGACAGGATGCCGAAGGTAATTTCCTAACAAGATATTTGCCGTCATTTCATTTTGATCTAAGTATGGAGCGAAGCCTGCGAAGGCAGCTCAGGCAGACAACTCAAGCACAGCTCATCTCATTAACCCTCAGCAGCATGTTGAAGGTGCAGGATGCTTTCCTTCTACTGATCATGCAGACGGAGAGATGCACATGCCTCTCCTAGCTGAAAAACCGATGTGCAACCAGCGTGTGATTCTTCCTGTTTGACTTCTAATAAAAAATGATGAGATAAATGGAAAATATATCATAAATGTTGTGGGTGTTTGAGGAATGTTCTTCTTCTGTGTGGAGTTTGGAAGTCTTCGCCGTGTGTTTGTGGATTCCCCCTGAGTTCTCCAGCTTCCTCTGAATTGACTGCAGACACAAATGTCACTGGTTATATGTCTTTCGATTTGGCCGACTTTTCCCGGGTCTTTGCTTGGATAGGCTGTAGCCCCCCCACTGACCCTACACAGGATATGCATTTACAGAAAATGCATGAATAAATGAATTTAATAACAGGTTGGAAAGTACCCCCCCCCCCCCCCCCTAGTGTACACTTCTACATAACTATAAAAAAGATGGTATTCATTATAATTGTATTTTTGTCCTTGTTGGACTATGATTCAAACCGATTTTTGTTGTTGCAGGATTTACACAGCTGCTGCAGTTCAGCTGTTCACCTTCTTTCGTTCTGGACATGAAGCTGCCCTAAGGCTCAGATATCATGCATGCCACCGTAAACTGTCAGCCTCCCTTGTGCCTATCACACCGTCCTTCAGGGCATCAGTTGTCAGGGCAAATTTGCACAAATAATGACATATACTCCTGCTGACAACATTCATATCCGATCATACTCTGCTGATTGGTTTTATGCATGCTGCTCACACTTGGGCCACCGACATATTGACTGATCCCTGAGTTCTGTCTGGCACCCTTTGGCTGTGTTTGTTTTCATCTCTATCATGGCCTATTAAGAAGAAGAAGAAGAAAGCTCAAGCTTCTCTGCGGTTCCTTCTGTTTTCAGCAGGCAGGCGAATGCTGAAAGCAGCTCAGCCCCCTTCCTGCATTGAAATCCATGAGGCGGGATGATTGGATATATATTCACTGCACGTCGACGTCCCTGAATGGCCTCGTCTACCTTCGCTCTCAGCACTCTAGGCTCACTCACTGATATCTATCTCTAATGAATACAGTGGCGTTAGGGGTAAAAAAAAAAGAGAAGAAGACAAAGAGGTTTGTAGCCCATCAAGCTGAGGGTACTTGCATTGAACTTGGCCCTAAATGAAACATTAAATACTGCCATATGTTGCATCCCACTTTCACACTGTGACATGATGGCAAAAGAGTTCCTGGGACAAATTCCAGCTCCTAATTTTCATCAATCACCTCTGTTCTTCATCTCGTACCCGCTGCGGCGCCTTTCACGTCGTCCAAATGGGCAACGTTGCCGCTGCACAATGCAGCAGGGAATTAGATTACTATAGAATCACAGTGTTCAGTGATCACCAAAATAACTTCTCAGAATTTAATTAAAGTCTACAGTATGCCTCTCACCGGTGTATGAACAGACCGACCTTACGTTCAAAGGCTTCTCACAGCCGACAAGCCAAAACACAGGAAAATTAAACGAGGTAGGAAAGACAAAAAAGAAGGACAAATAAGTGCGTGTGTGTGTGTGTGTGTGTGTATAGGACTGTTTCAGAGAGAACCCAGCAGGACATCCATGGAGCTGACTAGCAGCATGTTTTAATCGTAAGGGCAGGCAGCAGATAACAGCTCTGTACTCCTACAGCGAGTGCAGACCTCTCTAGCAGCCAAACAGACTGAGCCTATAAACTACAAGCAGAAAGCGCCCCAGTAAACTGATTGTGAGGATACTTTTTTTTGTTTAACTTTTTAAGCTCATGATTACAATCTTTGGATCTCGTTTTCAGGTCGGATTTGGTTGCTCCTCGGAACTAAGTAACAATCCACCCCATGTTGCATGTTACGCTGGTGCCAGTGATTAAGGATAAGACAGGCAAGGTGGGGAGCCTGGATAACTACTGGCCGATTGCTCTTGCTAGTGTAATTTCTAAGGTTTTAGAAAAAATCTTATTGATTCGCTTAAGACCTTTTCTTAACACCACTGACAATCAATTTGGGTTTAAAACCAAGCATGGTACTGACATGTGTATTTATGGTCTGAAAGAAGTGATTGACATGTATAAGGCTAAAAACTCCTCTGTATTGGTGGGCTTCATCGATGCCTCTAAGGCATTTGACCGTGTGAACCATCGGAAGCTGTTCCTGAAGCTGAGGGAGAGAGGTGTGCCAAACTGTCTCCTTAGAATCCTGGCATATTGGTATGCAAATCAGACCATGCAGGTTAGGTGGGGTAATGTGGTCTCTCCTCCTTTTACTGTGGGGAACGGTGTCCGCCAGGGTGGGCTTCTTTCGCCGGTACTTTTTAACTTCTACATGCATGATCTCTCTGTGCAGCTCAACAGCTGTAACACTGGATGTGTGCTTGGTGACACCTTGATCAATCACTTCATGTATGCTGACGACCTGGCCATATTGTCACCGAGCAGTGCTGGCTTCCAGCAGCTCCTGGACATATGCACTGGCTATGGTATCAGGTTTGATGTAAAGTATAATGCCAAGAAGAGTGCCGTCATGGTTTGCAGAACCAGAGAGGATAAGGGTTTGGACTTCCCAAACTTTTATCTGTCTGGGCAAGTGCTATCTGTCTGCAGCAGAACTAAATATCTGGGCCACATCATCAATGACCAGCTGGGAGATGATGATGACATGTATAGACAGCGGCGGATGCTGTATGCGCAGGCCAACATGCTGAAGAAGAAATTTAGTTTTTGCTCTGAAGCGGTCAAAGTCACCCTCTTCAGGGCCTTTTGTACGCCACTCTATACTGCCCCCTTGTGGATCAAGTACAAACAGGCCAGCATGCAGAAGTTGAGGGTGGCATACAATGACTGCATGCAGATACTTCTCAGGAAGCCAAGATGGTCCAGCGCCAGTGAAATGTTCTGTGGTGTCGGGGTTAACACACTTAATGCTCAGCTGAGACACCTGTCATACAGGTTTATATGTCGGCTGCATGACTCAGGGAATGACATCATCAGAACACTGACTCAGCCAAGCCTAAGTGCTGTGAAGTTTAACTCAGGTATTTGGTGTCATTGGTACCTGATGTTATTATAGGATTACTGTGTTTACTGTGTAAACGTTGTAAATGTTGTAAATGTTATGTGTGCTTTTTAATTGGACCATTGTGTCTGCAATAAAGATTTGATTGATTGATTGAATGAAATGAAAAATAAAATAAATAAAAAGCAACGACAACACTGGAGCCAGCACTGACCTCTGTTCCAAGCAGCTACAAGATTAAAATACAGGACAAATTTATCATAGCTCCAGTAACAAATGGTTTGATGCCACTGATTAAAATAATAACATACTAAATTAGGACGTCTTCATACTGACTAAGTCGAGGCAATTTGAATGTCTGTGTTACAAGGTCGTTCATTATATGTAATCAAGAGCTCGGAGCAGTGAAAGGCAGAGAGCAAGCCTGAAATTTAGTCTCTTCTTATTTGTTTTAATTCTGAAGTCAGCTTCTTGTGACAAGCCAAGCATTTTGTGGATCTGATTAAACTACGTTGTCCATCCACCGTAGTTTAGGATTAGCATTTATGGTCAAATATACATTGTTGATAAGGGTAGGATTATGGTTTGTGCAGTGAATGCAGATCCTGAGATGGCTTCATCTGTAAATGTATGCTGCAGTTCCTTTCGAGTCCACATTACTGTCTGTGTCCCAGCTTGTACTCCGTGTTTGCGGGGGGTGGGAGAAAATGACAACAGTTGCATAAATGAACAGGCAACACAGGGGACATACCAGGTTTGTGAAGCAAAGTGCCACTAAAGGAATATACCCCCTGCAAATATCAGACCGGGTCTGTGGATATAAAATATTATCTCGTTAGTGTTTCATCTTATTTCTCTGTTTTCATTGATTGGTCATTTTGTTAAACACAGTGGTGGAAATCATACATTTTGGTGGCCGTAGTCAAAATCTAATTGAACAGTGCAGGGGTATGCAAGCACTTCATGCATATAATTAAAATATTTACAAATGAATTGCAATTATCTACGTATGTTGCATAAGAGGTATTTGTTACTTTATTATATACTTCAATATCTTTTGAGGTGAATGTGGTTTAAATTGTAAGAGCCTTGCTCGTTTATCAGAAGGTCAGTGGTTCGAGCTCCAGTCTCCCTGCCGATACATTATTGAGCAAGATGCTTGACCCCGACTTGCACAAATGAAATGAATCAGAACATCTTTGACAATAGGAATTGCCTTGGAATTTGAATTTAATAAAGGTCAATCCTTATTTTCGGAACTGTGCAGACTTTTAATATTGTACCAAATTTGAGAAGTTTTTTTGTGCAAACATTTATTGATCACATTTTCTGTTAATGTATTATCAAGCCCAACAGTGAGTTTCACATTCGGGCTTTTTGAGGAAAACACACGATAGATATTAAGGATTTTTTTATTTTTTTGTCCTTGTACAACGCAAGGTTGTACAATAAAAATTCAATTTTCAGCATCAGTCCTGCCACATATGTTGAATACGTGGTTATTAGTGCTGCAGCTCTTGAAAATACTTCATCTGTAGGAACTTTTCTTTGGCCTGGAACTACACTTGTTTATGATTTTAGGATGTAACTCAAAGTTGTTGGTTTTTTGTGTTGCATAATCCTATATTTAATGTCTCCTTCCGCCCTTCCCACTGCGCACCTTTCTGAAACACCAGTGCATTTTGGATGAATTTCATGATGAATTGTGGCACCTTGATGCAAAGACGGGACTAATGAGATGCAATTAAGATGCTGAACTCACTAATGGACTTTGGTCATCATTTATGATCCCACTCCACTCCACTCCACTCCTTCTCTCTGTGCCTAGAGAACGGTGAGGGTGAGCTGCTTGTGAAGTTGAGTGTGTTTCTCACATTAGTGTGTCAAGTGTAGCGCAAGTTAATAGGCGGAAAATGTAATCTGTTGATTTTTATTACAGTTGAACACAATAAAACAATATGAACTTGAAGGGCAAGAACAAAATGGGACAGAGGAGCCAATGTATTACATCAATATTAACAATTGCAGTTGGCAGCCATAGCTTAAAATGTATCACTGAAGGCCAAGTGTACAAATTTGGATGCGCGCACAGGCTTACAATCAAACAGGATGGCTCTAAATAATGTCTTTATTTAGACCTATAGCTGTTATTAACTCAACTAAAGCAGGAATGCCAGGTATCACGTATGTCTCCTCAAGCTAGTTAGAGCAACTGCCGCATTGCTGAAGACTGGAAGGCTTCTTTCCACTTGCTCAAACAGGACCAGCCTTGAGTGTGCCTGCCACAAGGGCTGCCATCACTCACTGTCAAGCATATTAACTGCACAGAACTCAAACGTTGCGAAGCGATCTCCATGAAAAATAGACGGCTGCATTGCTCTGCTCATCCTGTCTTGGGGTTGTTATACTAGGTACGTTAAGTGAGTCAACGCAGTGGGAAAAAAAAAAAATCACTCGTGCAGAAACTGTTTCTAACGGCAACCATGCTCTCGCGGAAGAAGATATATCAGGATCATCAGAATGACGCTGAACATTGAACTGGTGCTTTGCATCCACTCTGGCTTTTCTTTGTGACAGGATGCAGCCTAGAACAGATGATGGGGGGGGCTCCAAGTAGAGGTTGAGGCCTCGCAAACGTAAAACTCCACTTAAAAACTCATGTAACATGTTTTCCGTTCATCCATCCATCCATCCATCCATCCATCCATAGAGAGAGAGAGAGGATCTTTAAAATTATGACTTGTGGGCACATTAGGCCCCCCCCCCCCCCCCCCCCAGACCCTGCCCCTGGTATATCACAGCCAATCACTGCGAGGCGTTATTTGAGCATCTTCCTCACGAAAGATGAAAGCTGAATTGGTATCTAACTTTTTGATAAACAGCCAAACATTAAAGGTGCAGCCTGTTAACTCCGCGCCCCCCCCCCCCCCCCTTCCTGCCCTCTCAGGTGCTGTACCTCACTCTGGTCCAGGTGTAAGGACCTCTTGATGAGATCTCTGACGGCGGTTAGCTGCTTCTTCTCCTCGTCCTGACTCTGTTTGATCTGCAGGCGACAGCAGAGGTCTTCGTGCTGTGGGGAAAAAAAAAAGCCCAGCGATGAGGAGAAGATGCGATTTTACTTTTCGGGTTCTAACTTTCCAAAGAGTTCTGCGCTACATTCGGACTGAAGCTCGCGTGACTTTCATCAGATCGCTAAAAGTCACCTTTTCGGTTTAATTTCAAAAAGGACTCACAACTTGGCCTCGTAGTCCTTCCAGGCTTTATCGAACGGCTTCTTCAGATCCTGAAACAGAAGAGGAATCCAGACGTTCATGGAACGAACCGACCCCCCCCAAAAACATTGTCCTGAAGCTTCTCAAATTAATACATGCAAGACAAATATGTACGTGAAATCCAAGCGTCATGACTTATATAAGAGGATATTAAAATACTGGCCTAAAACGAATCATTTCTGACAGAATAATCTCACCCCTTTAATCCCCTTCAGGAAGGAGTCCGGTGTAAAGACGACATTGTGACCCAGGCTCTGCAGCTGAAACCAGACAGAAGATTACATCCTCTCGTCCTGAAGTATTGATCGGCTCATCGTTTGATCGGCGGTGTGACCGACCAGGTTCTTCAGCAGAGCGGCGAGTTCCTTCAGGAGGCAGGAGAACTTAACGAAGGCCGCTCCCAGTTCAAAGTTGTTCCCTCCCAGCATGCTCTGCTCCATTATCACAGCAACATAAACATCAACAACAACAACACCAACATTCAGTTTGCGCCCTCTCTGGTTCAAAGCGGCCACCATGTTTGACCTTTGACCTCATCCGGCAGAGCTCACCTCAATCCAACCATTAAAACAGCTGGAGGACCAGAAATGTCTTCTTCTCTGTGCCTGAGACACAGAAGTTCTGACTGAGATTTGGATAAGTCCTCCACTTTCTCCTCCAGCTGCTGGCTACACTGGTTGGCTTTTTCAGTCAATGCCGTGATGTTGTCCAGTGACTTGTTCAGAACCAGCCGGTCATGTCTTACTTGAAGTGACTGCACTTCCCCCTAGTGTTTCCCGGGAGTGCTGCTCCATTGTGTCAATTTTAGCCAAGTGTCACAAATAAATGCAAAAACGAACGTAGAGCGCAGACGTGAAGCTCTGTGCACATTATCCACATTTAACGTAGAGCATAAATGAGCCTTGAGTTCTCTATGTATAAGGCTAAAAACTCCTCTGTATTGGTGGGCTTTATCGATGCCTCGATGTTTTGTTCTATATATATATTGATTGATTTTGTTTAGTTAATTTGAAATTGAGGGGAGGATTTTTATATAAGCCCTTTCGGCTTCTTTTCCTCTCCTGCACTATTATTTGCCTTTGTAATGTTTTGTTTGTTTATTATTGTGCATATGAATAAAAAAGAAATACAGTAAACTGTGTAGTAGATTATTTCTTTACTTCTGACTGCACCACGTTCAAAATGCAACATCAACATTTTGAACGTGGTGCAGTGTATAACATATATTATTGAAGTATAAATAAGCACTGGGAATCAAAAAACAGAGCAGAGGTCTCAGAAGGTAAACCAGCAGTGTCGTTAATTTACCACTTGGGGGCAACAGCGCATATAAACTTGTCTACTGGTGGAGGTGAGCAAAGAAGAAAATAGAAGCTCCAAATGCTGCGTCACCAATATAATCAAAGAAGAAGACAGAGGACAGAGGACAGAGGACCCGGATGCAATCACCAGGTTTGACAGATCACAGTGTCATTGCTATTTTAATCTATTTACATTTCTCCTCACACTGTTGTGCCAAAATATGTGTAAATGCTGCATCTTGCATATTCATTGTGACAAAGGTACTACCTGGATTAGGGCTATTTTGCACATTTGAAAGACGCAGTCCTTCGTACACACTGTTAGTAAAGCGGGTTGTACATTTATCTGTGTGTTTACTGTGCTATGAGGTTTGCACACTACACGCAGCGCTTTAGTATATCTGGGCCAAACACTCATCCAAATGCTCCTGGCCCGGCCCCTCTGTCAAAATTTCAAACCCAATGTGGCCCGCACGTCAAAAGGTTTGCCCACCCCTGAGATAAACTGTTGAATTTTCAACATTTTAGAGGTGGATGTCATGTAATTGCTGCAAATCCCATGCAGGGGTGAATTTTAATTCCATTCCAGCTTGTCTGTAAAAATATTATGCCACATCACAAATGATTTGCCAATTTTGCTCACCTTTTATCGTACTCTGAGTGACACCTGATCCCGGTCAGCTGCAGGCACGGAAGTCCTTTTATTTTGTTTGTTCTGTGAAGTTTGCCTTTGTGTTTGATGCATGCAAAGTTTTGATGAAAATGTGAGGCGTTCTTGAGAGCCACTGTTCACTCTGTCCGTTTCTGGGTGGCATGCAGAAATATGCGGCTGCAACATGGCAGACGCTACGACACAGGACCTGTTCCATTTGTAAGTGTAGAAGGTTGTTTCTAAGGTCAGCATACTATTACGAATCTTAGATTCAGGCCATTATTTTGCAGTCCTTAATTAAGCAATGAAAAAATGTATATCATTGTTTTCTTAATTTTGGCAGATTTGAGGCCAGTGCAACCAGTAGACTGTTTTTGAAATTACAGGATACATGCTGTGCGTTAAAGGAAGAACAAAGAGGAGCAGAACTAAAGGAGAATACATTCTTTGGTCAATATACTCTGCTGCCGGGTTAAATGAGTGCAACTCGATTAGCAGCAGATCACAGAATTTTCTAACTCGATACACTACAAATCTTTTTTTTAAAACTTATTTCACTCAGCTCAGTCAGCCCGATCCATGCACCCTGAATACACTGAGGATGCATGGATCGGGCTGACTGACAAGACAAAGGAGGACGACTTGCCAGGATTTCTATTACTACTATACTATTTATACTATTTCCCATACAGTAGCATCTTCTCATATTTACATTATACTTATCACATGCAGTATTATACTCTCACACACTAGTGCATGCTCATACGGAGCTGCCGTCGCTCTAAAGCACACTACTATGCTCCTTCACACACACTCGCATTATAGAACTATCCCTGTGTGTATATATATATATATATATATATATATATATATATATAGGCAGCACGGTGGTGCAGTGGGAACTGCTGTAGTGATTGTCTATGTGTGGCCCGCGGTGCGTCCGGAGGCGTACCCCCGCCTCTCACCCTCTGGATCTGGCTTCCGACATTTTTCTGACATTTCTTTCTGCCGTGATGTGATTGAGGGTGAATATAGTCCTGCTTAAAATTCCTTGATTCTCGGAAATAGGCCTATTATATAATCGGAGGCTAATGGTGAAGTGGAGTTAATTGAACAGCGGACTAAGGCGGACTTGCGATCAGGCAGGCCTCAGTCTTTGTCAGAGTGGCAGCATCAGAAGTTGATTGGCCTGCTGCACATGTATGTGACAAGAAAATTGGACAAGCCATCAACACAGACAGGAGAAAGCATTTGTGTTCAAGTCTTTATGTCTTAAAAGCTTTTTTGGTTTTATTTAAGACTGTTACAGAAGCTTGTTAATAACAGCCATTTCTTATATGTCTTTAAATCGCCTTCCTGTCACACCCGCTCGCACAGCTACCCGTTTGCCATGTGTTCCTGTCTGCTCTGAGGAAGGCTCTGAGCATAGCACTGCTGGGGGTGCACCGCAGTGTGTGGATGGGCTGTTAGTCTGAACAACCTGCTGTACAAAAGGTTTCATGTTGAACGGATGTGGGCACAACTTTCGTTAGAACACAGAGCGTGCAGATGTTGATGTTCCCTATCAGCATGGCCGCCTCAGCTGAAGGAGGGGCTGAGGGGAAAAAACACTTCCTGTCTGAATAGCAGAGAAAGGTACAGACTCATGCTTGGGGTGGAGGGGGCAACATGCTTATGCAAGATAATAACTTCTGTGGAAATATGATGCATTTCTATTGCATGCATTTGTTGTTTGGACAGGTTGCTTTATGTTCATTTCATCTTAATTGCACCGTTTGTCTTTCTAATTAGAAGACATAAATCTGTGTTCCTGCAGTAATTACTCTGTCACTATTAAACAAACCGCTATCTGTAAGCTTCAACATTTACTCAGATCCAAAGTCCCGGGACTATAAAACACTGAGCTGTATTGTTTCCTCCGGAGGCAGAGCTTATGTAATCGCCGCCGTTTGTTTGTCTGTCTGTCTGTCCGTCCGTCCGTCTGTTGGCAAGAGAACTCAAAAAGTTCTGGACGGATCTTGATGAAATTTTTGGGAAATGTTAGGAATGTTTCCAGGAACAGATGCCTTCTTGGTGGTGCTATTTGAAATTTTCTGTAACATTGCAGTCAATGGAGCTTCAAAATATGTTCCTTAATATCTCGGTTTTTATTGACCGATGTTTATGGAATTTGACACAGTCATGTAGGGCGGGGGCCTCTATCTCGCCACTGAATTTCATCTGGTTCTGATCCAGAATGAGGTCAGGAAAAAATATTTAATTTTAACAATGAAAACCTCAATTATCTCATTAATTTTAGATAAAAGAAATCTGTTACAAATAAACACCAGCAGACCCTTTAAGTCCTGCGAGTTGCAAAGTAGGGCCTTGACGAATCAGACTTGTTCGTCCAGGCCATCCCACGGATGCTCAATCGGATTGAGATCTGGGAAAATGAGATGCGGAATCGACGCCTCAAACTCGTTGTCGTGTTCCTCAAAACATTCCCGAACCATTTTTACCTCATGGCAGGGGTGCATTATCCTGCTGAAAGAGGCTGCTGCCATCAAAGGATGGACATTATCTGCAGCAGTGCCTGGGTAGGTGGAATGTGTCCTTCAAGCCATTCAGACGCTTCCTCCCTCGTGCTAATAGTACCTTATATGTAAAGCCAGAAAGGATGGGAAACACATTTTCGTAAATACCTTGGTTACATATATTTGGTTGTGTGTCTTTCAAAAGCATGAATGTCACACTCATTATTTCTGTCTGCATGCTGAAGAGGAACAGGCTAAGCAGTCCAGCTGCTCAATGTGAGCATGCTTTCCACAAATTCCTGCCACTGTTGTGTGGAGAAATTTGGAAATATGTTTTTTTTGCGGTAACCTTGTAAAAAAGCAGCTCCCAGTTGTCACCCAGCTCATTGTTGTAGTCTGGCAGCAGCTCAACAAGCAGATGGTTAAATGATTCACTTGCGTTTAAAGCCTTTACACACCTCACTGGATGAGTCTAATAACTGGGAATGCTGATTTATTGTTCCCAAACTATGCTGTGAATGCATTTTTTTAATTTATTATTATTTCTGGTGGGGGGGGGGGGGGGCTTTCAGAATCCTAATTCACTTAATTATTTTCATCAGTTTGGCAGTTTCAAAATCCCGGTAAAAGCGCATCGGACATGTTCAAAATAAACTTTGTGTAGATTCCCACAGAGACAGCTGAGCGCTCAGGAGGAGGTGCCGCCACTTGTCGGCAACAGCGTTCGCATCTAATCGTAAATGTGCGAGATTTTTGCATCACTTTGGCAATAAACTGAAAATGAATGCACCCCAAGGCTGTGCTGACATCTCACGCTGAGGGGATTGTTGTTTGTTTTGATGTCGAGCTGTTCTCGCTGAACAACTTCTGTCTTGGTGACGTCATCACTTCCTGTCCCACTATCTTAACATAAACACGGTATTTGTCAGCAGTGACAGACAGACAGACAGACCGCAGTGTTTTGTGTGTGTGTGTGGGGGGGGTGTTTATTCATGCTGTCAACGGGTTTCAGTGCCAAAGGAGCTGCTGTTGTGTTGGTGGTAAAGAATGTGTGTGAGTACCAAAACCTCCGTTTCAGTGATTGTTTGTTTTTTTGTCTGTTTGTTAGCAGGATTATGGAAAAACTGCTAAATGGATCTTGATGGGGGAAAACATATGAAGGTAACTTGAATTCAATTATTAGAGTGCTCTGGATACAGAATATATATATATATATATATATATATATATATATGAATTTTCTCATTTACTTATAAATATATATTAATTTGTTAAACTGTTATGAAGCTGGAGACCTGAATGGTTAATTGATGACCGCTGGCAGGTTTTGCGGTGCAGAAGCAGCTGGAGGTGGAAGAGTAGTGTCAGATTGTGTGTGTGTGTGGATGAGAGTACTACAGGATTGGACTCGGATCAATGAGAGATTTTGCTGCTGCACTGCAGGGAGAATGTCCCGGCTTAGAAATGTTGCTTATGCCAGTTTACAGTCTGCAGGAATGCACATTGGGGTGACGGCGTGAATGAAATGTCTGCACCTTCCAGCCGTGTCTGCTGCTGGAAAAAATGATTTCTACATATAAACCAGGTATCAAGCGAAGCTGTCACGTTAGCATTAATATCCAGCTCCACAACTGCAAGACTTGAGCAAAAATAAGCTTGTATGCACCATGAATCTGTGACGCATCAACCGCCTATGTTGCTGTATATTTTTCTGCTTTGCAGGATTGCTGGGGCTTGTTGGTACCTGTTTTTTTTAAGTGATCAGAGAAATAGAAAGGCAACTTTCTTTTGCAGTTGTTACCAGAAAGCTATTTTTGGCAAGAAGGTAGACATTTCATCGGCTTGTGATGTTCTTTATGCTGTCCCTGGGGAATCAGCTGCTGCCACCGCAAGTCTGAAATTTCTCAAGTTTCCTTCATCACCACATTTTTCAGTTTCTTTTTTTATTCAAACTAATCTCACAAATCTAAAGTTGAATTCTCTTTGAATATGATTTTCATGCAGTGCCTGACCAACCGCTATTCTTATTGATCTTGTTATAGACGATGTGTAAAATTAAGGTTTCCATTAAGCTCTCTGGATTTTGATTCTCTTGTTTTGGTTATTTTTCCAAGACTTAATTCAGTTAATGTGTCAATAGCAGAGCAAGGGTGTTATAAATGGTAAAACTCTGACCTCTAGTGGTGAAGAAAGTTTTTACAGTGGTAAGTGCTGTTGCCTCACAGCAAGAAGGGCATAAGTTTGAATCCGACTTGCGGCCGGTCTGTTTGCATGTTCTCCCTGTGTCTGTGTGGGTTCTCTCCGGGTTCTCCGGCTTCCTCCCACTGTGGGGAGCACCAAAACATGCAACTTAGGTGAATTGGTTACACGTAGTTGTCCATAGGTTGTCCATGTGAGTGTGTGTCTGAATGATTTCTCTGTTTATGTGTGGCCCTGCGATGAACTGGCGACTTATCCTGGGTGTAGCCCGCCTCTTGCCTGTTGACTGCTGGGATAGATTCCAGCATGGTCCACGCCGGTAACAGACAAAGCTGTTAAGAAGATGAAGATGAATTCAAGCAGATGAAGTCAAGCAAGCTGAACTAAAGCAGATTATTTAACATCAATGAGGTTTTTGTTTTTAATGACTCTCAAGCGGTTCTGCAAAAAGATAAATGTACTATTTCTATAAATATCTAGATTATCTTTTTATTTTGTTTTGTTTCTTTCCAAATGTTAATAGGAAAAAGACCCAAGTCCTCTCAACACTTGGAAAATAAAAATGTATTAAATCTTTTTATTTTATTTTGATAAAGATTAAATAAAAGGACAAACTGAAACTGACAAAATATTTTTTTATTGGCACTTAATGTATATCACCATGAAACAAAATTACCCACAGAGCTGTTGTTCTCCTTTAACTCCAATAGAGGGCAGAAAAGTTATATTGATGAAATAAAAAAGTGAGGATTTAAAGGTGCACTTATCAAGAAATGTTTCTTCAATGCAATATAACTTTGGTATTGATACCAAAAAATAACTGTTTGTGTGTGTACAATATCACTGAAGCAAATGTGCTTCATTAAAATACAGTGCAAAATTAGCAAAATTCTCACCAGAGCTTCGCTAAACAAGATTACTATTATGTTGGAGCATTTGAAACCAACTGATTATTTGAGATTGATTTCGACATTCAGTGCTGCAGAATGCAGAATCATTGATGCAGTAAACCTCTTTTGGATTGCTGCCACCATCAAATTTCTTCAGACTATCAAACAATGGATTTAATACCAGAGACAAAATGATATGTGGAAACTAATGAATACTCAAATGTCAATCAGCAGAAGTAGATCGAATTGGTTGAGGGGTGTGAGAGGTGAACAGAGACCACTAAACAACGTAGCTCCCCGCCTCAGGCCTGAATCTGCTTGAAGTGCAGCCACGTGGCTTCCTGTCGGCCAGTGACCCACAAAACCTGACCTCAACCTGGAAGTTTGATCTAGAAGCAAAATCCAGTGTCAGTTTTGAAGACAGGATGGGTGTGGATAAGATGGGAATGTATAGTGTGTTGGTACTCACCATGGCATGTGTAGTCCTAAAATAGACAGAGTATGGTAGAGAAAAATAATGAAACACAGATAATAAAAAAAAAAGGTAAAGAGGCCTATCAGAAAGACAGGAAGCCCTTTTCAGAATCCTAATATAATGTTTGGAACTCAAAACATTTCTCAGAGGGGAAACCCCACACAGTAAGAAGGACTGAGCCGTGTTGTTACTCGGTGTTATCGCTTCATTTTCTGCTCTGAATCTCCTCGTGCGATGTGGTGGATGGCTCAGGATGCTTGGGAGTCACTTGAAGGTTAGGGGCAGCGTCGTTTCTGTGGCGTACTTTAATTGAAAGTAAACTTCCCTAGACGAAATGTTTCCAGTGAAACATGGGCATTATGTAGCTTTGTCAACATGAAGCATGAACACACTATACTGAATTGTGTATCACATGTATGTTGGTGTGAGGCAGATTGCAAGCGTGAGGGAGCCTTAGAGCATCCTCTCTCAACCGAGGCACCACCAAACGCCCACTGCCCTGATTTTACAAATGCATTTTTTTGCATTCTTTTAATGCATTTGTGCATTAAAAGAGCTCCAATGCAAAAGCAACCTTGGAGCTCGTGTTTTCAGAAGATGACACACTATCAATGCAAATATCCAGATTTTAGCTTCCAGCATCGGATCTGCAGCTCGGTTGTTGCAAACTTAAATACGGTATAGCGCGCTCCCTGAAGCGCTTGCGTATAAGCGCAGTCTCTGCACGGAGGTTCCAATGTGTGGAATTACAGGAGGAGAAACAATCTGAGTCCCTCAGCTAACTGTGTTTATCCAGGCTGACGGAGGCCTCTCACTGGGCCAGACTCAGTCCACCTTCGAGCCCCCCCCCCCCCCCCCACTGGCTCCAGCTTCTGTTGATCTATTGTGCACTATTTTGAACTCCAGGGCAAATGTTGAAATAAGATGAATAAAATAAAAAATAAGGAACATCCTTGATCTGTATCTTCACTCTTCTTTAATAAAAAAAAAAGTATCAGATCGGGACTCGGGACTCGGTATGGGCTCAAAATCAAATGACTCAGACTTGGGGGCAAAACAACCTGATGGTGACATCTATAATAGGTAACAAGGGTAGGTGCGTGGCGAGGTCGAGAGTAGGACAGAGGGTCGAATCATGCAAATGAATCAGAGCACACTCCGGTGAGTGTTGCGTTCTCAAAGGTAGATAAAGTAGTGTTTCTTCCCTTTAACAAAAGTCCCGCTTCAGCTACATGTCCTGCTTGGTGTCACAGGACAGTCCCTGTTTCTGCCTCTTGTTGCCAGAGACGCTTTGCTCTGTCTTTGTCCTCCAACCGGTTTGCTTTGAGGCAGGAATTTTAGCTTCATGGCCTCACTATGAATTACAAAATGCAACGGTCACTGATCCACGTGTTGTGTTTGCCAAGCTGCTCTGGAATGACTCTATTCCCAGCTGGCTGTGCGAAAAGTAGATGCTTTTGAATCAGCCGCCAGCTTTGCCCACTGGCCGTGAGGTACCACCTCGGGGGGAGGCAGCCCCTCCCTCCGTCTGAAACCTCTGTAAACACGGGGGCCAGCTGTCATGGTGGACTGACAGAGGAGACATCACCCACCCGCTCTCACATGCAACATGAAACAACACAATAGTGTCAAAGCTGAGCCACACACACACACACACACATACGGCTTATTCCCCTCTGTGGTTGTCTTATACTCGTAGATTTACAGTAACTCCCAATCCCAACCCTGTTTCTTGGAAAGTAGAGCAAAGGTCACGAAATCCTTGCGCGACTCTATTTTTTATTTTTATTGCCGTCGTGTGTTTGGTTGCATCTGTCTGTGTCTGTGTGATATCTGAGAGGCGAGGTGGCGAGCCCATCACATGGGTACCCCCCCTGGTTGGAACCCAGAATTTGAGGAGCAGCACCCAGCATAGAGGAACAACTATGGCCTTTGTTGGTCACCCTGTGGATCTGACACACAGTTAATATAGACTTTTCCCACTGACTTTGCCAACAGTCTGAAGTCATTTAATGAAGTGGTGGCTGAGTTTAGAAGGAGCCAGTGTGCTCGCTGCCTGACAGAATGGAAAATGTCTGTGTTATACAGCAAGTAGCGAGTGACAAGAGGAGTGTGTTGTGATACGCACCTCTCTGTCTCTCTCTTTCTACACACAGACACACACAGTTTCAGGAGAGAGAGAGAGTGTAATTACGCCATGCACACCAGAGGATGACGGTTCCACCAGTGAGCATCAGAATCGATGTTTTCTGTGTGTTATTTTGTAGAAGCCTAAAGCTCTGTTGGCGTCGTGATAGCGCGCCCTACTCTGTAATTAAAGTGAGAACGCCTAATTGTTTCCCTGCCCTCTTTATGGTTATCTGTTTGCTCGGCTCATTTATCAAAGCGAAGCCTCACCTTTCTTGTCCATTTTCCACGGCTGTCTCTTTAGCCTCCTCCGCTGTGAATGGACAGTCTCTCTGTATGTATTTGGTCGCACTTCTTTTCAGCGCCCTGTCCTTTCATCTGTGTGTATATGCATGAGGGCAGATTGCAAGTCTGTTTCAGTGTCCTATTGTGCAGCTGTCACTTATATTTGCAAAACACTTGAGTATCATTTGCCTCAGAGTCCAGCCCTTTCACTTGTGGAGTCTCCTTCCATGGTTCCCCTAGCGTACATCTCATTGAGTCTGCATCAGCAGGCAGATTCTCCTCTTCTTTTAATAGCATTTTTTTTTCATAGCAGCCATAAGCCTCCTTTTTAAATCCGCAGACAATGTGTTTTTGTTCATCCTCCTCCATCCTTTCAGGGGAGAGAACACGGGCATCCTCTCTCTTTTTCCCTTTCTCTCTGCTTTTCTGGGGGCATCTGCAGCAGCCCCCCCCCCCCCCCCCCTAGCGTGGTCCTCCTCTTGAAGCTCAATTGTTTATCTGTAATGAAGCATGATTAAGAATAATAACAGAATGAAATGTAATAATTCACGCAGGCCTCAGCGAGGAGCACGTGGCAAGCGGTTGGCCCCGGCTGTGATGCGCTCCTGCTCGGCTCCCGGAACAATAGCTCAGCCCGGCCCGGCAGCATTCGTCCCGCTCCGGTCCAGCACTCGTCCCGCTCTGTCCTCTTGCTGTCCCCTTGCTGCTATTCATAGTCGCTTAACGCCGGAGGGCCGTCTGTGATTGTTGGCATGCCGGAGCATCTCTTTGGGAAAGAAAGCCAACTCTGTCTCCTTTGACCGACTGCCTTCTTGGAATCATTTCATTCTCTACCCTTTGCCTCGAGTTTTCTATGTTTGTGTTATTTTGTCAGGATTTTGACCGATATTTGTCAAGAAGAACAAGAAATGGTTCCTCTTAATTTCTGCAACTCCTTCTGTTGATCAACTTCCAAGGACAGGGATGTTTTATGGCCACTTGTTTATTTAGAGGAAGTTGAAACAGCACAACTCTGAACCAGAATGTCCCGTTTAGACACGGAAGGCTTGTACGCCTCAGAGGAGTGCAAAGTCTTCTATTTTTGCCCGTTCAATTCTTTAACCAGAATATTGTCTTACTGTTTTCTGTGGTGCTGCGTGAACAGAAGATGCCCCAGCGCTTTTGCCATAATTTCCGGGAATCTGAATTGGAACTATACCCCTTTGGGTCACAAGACCACTTCTGTGACAACGCCGTCCCAGTTTCATGGCACTGCGGTATACTAATAAAGGCAATGTCTTATTTGTAAGAGGATTGCTTGCATTTTTGAACATGAGTCCATTTTAGAAATTTACCTCATGACATGAAGTTGTGAGTCTGTGACATTCCCACTATTTTCCTGTGTTCAGTCGGTTTTCCCATTGAAGCCTGACGGTCGAAAGCCAGTCGAAGAAAAATCTGTCTTTTCTGTCCTATGACAAATTACGTGGCGTGTATGTTGGTGGCGGAAGATGGCAGTGAAGACTATGAGCGAGACTGAGGTGAACAGAGCATTAAATTGATTCTAAAGGATGGCAGTTTGACATTATGAGGAAGAGTATTATTAGGTATTCCAGTGTGTAAGCGCCGGGGTGCATGCTAGCCTTCTTGAATATTTATGTGCTGAGTTTCAAGGAGAAAAATGCAATAAGCGAACTAAAAAAGCCGCTTCGCTGCCGCACATTTAGTAATGAGGATGAGTGAGGTCCAACGGCGATAGAAGATTTGCTGGAGTGAGCGCTGAGCCGGGTAAAAGGAGGGGAGAGTACAAGACTTGAGAGAGATTACGTTAAATCACGAGAATGAGTATTGTTCATTGTTTTCTGTACGTCAGGGAGGGAGCGCCAACTCGGCCCGTTCGGCTGCTACAGTTGTTTAGTTGGATACTCTGATAACAGGCGGCAAGACTTCAGAGCAAGGTTAGCAGCAGGGTCAATGAGCAGTGTGTGTGTGTGTGTGGTCTGAGGGAGGTTCGGGTTTACATGGGAAGTCCATCTTACCATATTTACTAATGTGACACAAGACAACCTTGAGAACAAAGGACAGAGAAAGGAGGAAGGAACGCGAGCCTCACTGTAAGCCGACTTTTGAGTGTGCGAGTTCACCAGTTTGGTGGTCTTCCTGTGAAGGTTGTTAATTAGTACAGAATGTAGACTACAGTTCTACTGCCAGCTCTGATGAAAAGAGGAAAGGGAGAGAGGGGAAAACGGCATGGCTGCCAAGAAAGAGGAATTTGTGATAGGTCGAGAGTGGTTCCAAATGCTGGAGCGGAGCATGGAGACTCCCAGAGTCCCTGCCTCTTGGCCCATGTGTTTACCGCAGGCCCCTTCGCAGCAGAGTCAGACACTACGCTATAGTACAGTGAGCAACTGTAGACCAGAGAGGTAGATGCAATATGTACTGAGTTGAGAAGGGAAGCCATTAATCTACATCTGAACTATAGGAGCAATGCCGCTAACGACGGCGATGCCCTATCCTCGCTCATCCTCAGCATCTGGTATAAATCATGGATCCACATCTTACTGCAGACTTCCTGCACATTTCAACACAGAAAGAGCAGAGTTTGCATTTTGTTGGAAGAGCAAAGAGGTTTTCATATGTATATCACAAGGTAATTTTGAAAATGAGGGTGGAAACCGGGGACAACGACACACAAATCACTCCACTGGATTTCACGCAATAAAGAAATCCCCTGCCCGCAATTTTCATTCAATAGTTCCTTGTCTGTGTTTTTGGAAAATTCAACCATTGGAGGATGATTTTATTTTTAAATCTAATATTTTCAACGTTAAGTACAAGTGTAATTGTCAAGACGGCTATATGCGAATGTGAATGAAGTGCTGTACTTCAAGTCAGGCTCCTGATCAGTTCACACCATCCACAAATACACACACACACAAAAAAAAAACTGTTCCATTGTGATCCTAAATCACAGAGTGGCACAAAAGATAATCACGCAGTCTGTCAAAATGTATATCGCATCGTGAAGCAACAAAAACTCATCAAATGGAATAGAAGAAAGCGGACTTGTGGATCATATAAGCAACACAGGATGTCAAAAAAGGTGTTCTTTAGAATCAAACGCTGCAATAGAAAAAAGGCTGAGGTGTTTATACTTTAGAGAAAGTTAAAAAAAAATATCCAAATCATTATCCAAATGTTCAAATGTCCCACAACAATGATTCACCTTAACGCACACCACACCTTGTGCAGCTCGGTACACATCCTGGGAGTGGAGCGGTTGGATGGAAAGCACCATTATGTCATCCCAGTTGCACCCTCCCTGAATGGCCACACTGTGGTGCTTCGTGTGCAGCAGACTGAAGGATAATGTAATGGATGCTTACTGTACATCACATAATGACAGCTGCAACCTGCATTAGTTTTAAATTACAATTAATTGATCCTTCAATCTATAAATTGCTCAATCATGTACTAAAGTTCAACATACAAAGTATCCTAGTAATGGTGAAACATGTTATTTTTAAATGTTGCTTGATCTGCCGGCACAGGAGCTCAATTTAGTAACATAGCAATAAAAGAAAGAAAGAAAACTCCTATAAAATAAAGCTGAATGCCTGTTTGTGTCTTTGTTATTTAAAGTTATTTAAATAGCTAATGGATTTATTGTTTGAGAATAAATGTGTCCACTGGTTAATCTAACAATCACCCTCCGATAGATTATCTAATTCTAAATTCCTCTCACCACAGATATCCATTTAAATTGAGAAAGCAAAATGTAGTGATCTGTATTAACTGTGTTTATAGAACAGAACCTCAGAATAGGTTTCCCGCTCCCTCTCCCTTTCAGTCAAGCCTCTCTCTCTCTCTCTCTCTCTGGTCTGCCTCCCAACATCTGCTCCCAGCCAGCCACCTGTCTGCTGTCAAACACAATATTAATGTACGCCATACACTTGTTAATTATTTCCCCTGAATGTAGTCATGTCAGGTCTATGCATAACAAGATTGTAAAGAACCATTTTATTAGAAGTGATCACTCTCTTTCTCCCTCCTCTCTTTTTTTTCCTTCTGTCCAAATGCCATTTCTCTGGTCTCTGTATACTGAAGTGGTGTGTGTGTGTGTGTGTGTGTGTGTGTGTGTCCGTCGAAACGCAGCATGCCTCTATACACCAACCAGGGCTTGTTTCCCAGGAGACACACAACTGCGTGTGCTAGGAGGGTGGCAGAGAGACGGGCAAGG
Source organism: Brachionichthys hirsutus (assembly GCF_040956055.1). NCBI lineage: Eukaryota > Metazoa > Chordata > Actinopteri > Lophiiformes > Brachionichthyidae > Brachionichthys > Brachionichthys hirsutus. The sequence goes on from NW_027180334.1 coordinate 431,488, forward strand.
GGAGACGGATGGAGGGGACGGGGTGATGGAGGAGTGGCGTGTTGAATACACTGGATGGGGGGGGGGGGGGGGTGAGTGAAGTAATGAGAGCTGCGGAGGGGGGGTGTCAGCAAGCCGAGGCCAGGCCAGGCGGGTGGCATGGCAGTGGGGCCTCCTTGTGTCATGCCCCCCCCTTGTCCCTCCTGGTTGCTTTTGCGGACAGCATCTGCAGCCTGCTTTACATGCAAAACACACCCTGCAGTGAGGGCGTCTACACATGGGGGCTAAGGGGTCCAGAAGAAAAGCATTCCTGAGGCAGCGCTGGGAGAAGAGGGAGGTGGGTCTCTTCAGCAGCCTTTCTCCACCAGCGTCTTCCCCAGATGAAGCTGTGGGAGTATCCAGTAATGATGGGATGAGAGGACATTCTCTACAGATTCATATTTTTTTTATGTTTTTGCATCTGTCTTGAGCCCATTTCCACGCATAGTCCATGCTATATTACTTATTTATTTATCTATCTATTTGTTTCTTCTCAAGCGCAGCCTTTATTTATAGCAGACCTGTCACTCTTATCCAGGGATCAATCGAAACCAACTTGGCAATGTCTCATCATGTTCAAGTCCAACGGCGAGCTAATACCGAATGTCTGCAAAAGTCGGACACAAGCAAAAAAAAAAGTCAAATGAATGTTTGAAAGAAAGGGTCTACATTTTTGAGATAAAAGACTTTCCACATCTCATCCTCTGAGATTGCTGAGCCCTCCTCCTTACCAGAAGCTGAAGCTGGAACGGCTGAGCTCACAGTTGTCCCCTGTGCTGGCTGTAAAGTTTCCCATTGTTAACAGAGGAAAAAAAGGCCTAATATTAAAATCATGTCTTTTATTCCACGGGTTTCTCCTTTTCCTTCCATTATGCATAGTCACTGCGCTGCCCTGAACAATGCATCCGACACTAACCAGATGTCGTGGCATGTGAGTCATCTCATGCAGAGAACACTGTGTGTGTGTGTGTGTGTCCATGTGGGAATGCCACCTGCCAAGAAAAGCAGGCACATCCATACCCTCCACATGCACACTTCTGATATTTTGTGATTAGAGTTTGCCATGATGGTACTGTAACGCCGCAGCGTTTGCCTTTGTGCTGGTCACATGTCATTTCCCTTGAGTCTGACAGTGTCTTTTAAAAGCATCAGAGAAAATACCACGAGACAGTTTAAGGCTGATGTCTCGCAGGCATTTGTAGTCAGCTGTGGACTCTCATTTTCTATCTGCTTTCTCAAGAGTCAGTTTGAGGTCACCAAATGTCTTGTTCTATGCATCCCGCCGGGCGTCTGAGGTGTAGTTGACTCATTCTAGGGATTTAGGGGTTGCTCATTTGGAACATTCTGTAGTTTGATCTGACTGCAGAATCGGGTTTCCTGATGGGAAAATGTGAAGAAGTGTAAAATGTGTTTCTGGTGCCACATGTTGTTGTCAGTCCGTGAGATGCCCTTTTTCATCTTCAGACACGACAGATGTCTTTGTTAGAGTTGAGTTTTTAACATCCGTTATATCCTTTAGAGATTGTTTGAGCTGTCATCCTATTTAAGGCTCTGAGGGAAAAGCAATTTCTCAGAAATAGATTTTGGCTAGATTTTAACTTTCCTTTACATCGATCTTCCTCTTACTCCGGGATCGCTTCAGGCTTGACAAACTCTTCACAATTGATCATATTAAAGTCATTCTTTTCCTTTCTAACATTTGCTTTCTCCTCCTTGTCCAGCACCTTCTCCCATCATCTCCACAAAGCTTCCTTTTAAATAGTACCAGATCCCATCTGAATCCTGAATCAATTCATAACGAGGAGCAGCGAGCTATGGCAGCTTTGGCTTTCCAAATATTCCACCGTGCTGCTGACTTTGACTACAGAAGAAAGCTTCCTCTTTCTTTCTTTCTTTGCAGCCCTCGTGCTGCAGAAGTGAATTGTGTAAGATTGCTCTCTTTGTGTAACCAGTGTGTGCAATAATAAACTGAGGAAATGAGTGCTATTGCCTCACTTTAATGTTAACATTATACATATCAGGAGGCAGATTGCTGCCGGCTCAGGTTTCAAAGCCCACATTGTCACAAGCAGTAGTTCATGGAGAGATGAATCAACAACCTTTTTCCGAGCTGTTATGTCAATCAAACCACGGTTTGACCCAGGTCTACGTGAATGCATCTTTTCATTCACTGCCATGGGAACTGTCTCAGTGATTTACTTGAGTGAAAACATACAGAAAACCGTCTATAAAGGGAATACCAGGAATAACAGTGTAAGTCCATCAGCACGTTCGACCACCTTGGGAAAAAAAACAAGCATGCTGTCCGGTAGCCTCAGCTTCCTCTTTTGTTCGGCAAATAAAGCTCTTAAAGCTTGCAATTGTCCAATTTATTTAAAGATCTGAAAACTGTCTCTTACAAAAACTGTCCCAAGGACAATTGCAGCGTCCCATTGATCTTTGTCCTTTGATACATTAGAGGTTGGTCAACGTTAGCAGTGAGTAAATTCTCCTGAGGTGTGATATAGTGCAACGCTCTGACTGTATGGGGTATGAACTTTAATGCCGACAGCAGATGCCAAAGGTCATAATTGGTAATGATGCAGTTGGAAAAAATATACAAAATGTATTTACCTAAATGTGAAATATGTTCATAAAAAATTAATGGTGTGCAGAACATTACCGTCTGCCATCCTACCATGGTGAAGTCTGCATGTGTGCAAGCACGCTCATGATTCTGTGCACCGAGCTGCTGCTGCTGGCTGGTCACCCGCTACGTTATGGACCAAAAGAAGAACTCCAGGAAACATCTTTTGTGTCATCCTTCAACTTCCATACTTGCACATGTAGAAGGGAAACCTTTGCTGCTTAGGCTTCAACAGTTTCTCTCTGTTTGTTTGTTTTTTTTCTTTCTCTCATTCACTTTTTGCATCTCCCTCTTTTACACTCACACTTTCCTCTCCAACAGTTTTAAGGAAAGCCTCTGTCATGACCAATTCCAGATGTTTAAACGAATCTGAAGGGAAGAGGCAAACCATTGTGTAATTACAAGCGCTCACAATTAAGATCCGGTTTTAAGACCAGCTTTAATCTTCAGCTGGATGGCTCGGTTGGAGACGTTTTTGTTTTTGGGGAGTCGATGGCGCGCTGTGTGACGCCCTCAAATGGAAAGTCCTGTAAAATAATCCAGTCCTCTATTTAAAATGTTTGCTACTTTGCTGTAGGAATGCTGTGTGTTTGTGTGTCTCTGTGTGTGTGTGTGTGTGTGTACACGTGCATGCCTGAGTGTGGTTCATCTTCATGTTTATAGAAAGTTTCAGAAGACATTCTGGAAAATTCCTACGTATCTCATTGACGACACTCCAGAAAGTTGAGAAGCGACAATAAAAGCACAAAACAATACAGTTCTAGTTCTAGTTCAATGAGATTTGATTTTATATCATGCCATATCATCAACGAACAACAGAACTCATTCCAGGGACCCGATGTCTTTTGGTTACATTTATTTACATGAATTGTTTGCCTTGAATTTGTAAAATAAAGTCACATTTGCATTGCAGCTTGCGATTTTAAGTCTTTTTTAAGGCTATCCAAGCGTGCAGCCGCTTTAAGTCCCGTTCCCTTCTCTCCCATAGACGAGCCGTCTCGCCAGCGTCAGTCTCGTCGGGCCCACAGCGAGCTGACGTGAACGCTCGTCCATTCTATTGTCATCCCTTCCCTGAACTCGCCTGAGAACCGTCTACGATATCTTTGTTCGTCTTTGCATGTTCGAAGCAGCTCAGAGCTTTCCCTTGTTTACAGTTGTCAAAAACATTTTTGTCTCCTCTTATCCCCCTCCCTTTTAGGGCGCACGTCTTTGACACCGAGATGAGATGGAAGCCACAAGTGCCTCTCTGTAATTTTCCACGTCTCCCTGAGCACAGAGCATGAGCAGATGGAGACGAAAAGCTCTCTGGGTGCATACATTCCTCTCATCCATACAATAACTTTCCCCATCTCCCCTTTGTACACTCGACTTCCTCAGGACTTGCTCTGTTCCTATTTTTTTGTTGGTGTAGCCTGCATTTCAATTGGGCAACGTTTCAACCGCTTGTTCACAAGTATCCGAGAACCTGAAATGAACTTGGACGTCGGGTGACAGCAATCCGTCGACCTCAGCCAGCCGCTCGCTTCCTCGTCTGTCCCCACCCATCCTGTTCCCTCCAGCTTTGGTCAGGGGGACCTTGCTGTTAAACCCTGTGTCATCCCTCCCACAATGAGAAGATAGAAACATTCCCTCACCCCTATCTATGCAGCCTCCCTCCATACACGCACATGCAAACCCACACACATGCCACCTCCCCGTCCAAGGCACCCTTGTCTTGTCCCAGCTATAGCTAGCGGCTGCAGAGCGAGGGAACGGGAGGCCTCACCACTGGGCCAGCTGTTTCAGACCCCCTCGCTGCATTGGGCCCCGCATTCCCTCATTTAAGGGAGCTTTGTAGTTCTGACATCTTGGAACAGTTGAGCAGCTCAGCGTCTAATGCTGCTGTAATGGTAGGAGAGGCAGACACAGAGAGTGGGAGGAAGGGGAGGAAAAAAGAAAGAGACTGGCTTTATATGTGCTTACTTGTTACGCTCAATCTCTCCACTCCTCCCTCCCTCTATCCCTTTGGCCCCCTCAACTCGAATCCCTTTGCTGCGTTTTACCAGGCTCTCTGTTAGAGTATTTTGCTTACATCCCATAGACTCCATTATACAGTGCATTTTATTGTGCTGTCATTTTCAGTTTACAGAGTCATAACTTTTGGTTTAGTATTGAATATAATGCAATAATCTTTCATATTCCATAGTCTATTATATTTCTGTGTTGCAATCGGCTCCTAACCCAACCAGTCGGAGCATCATCGTGGTGGAGTCTGATTCCTGATTTGGTCGCACCTCATCCTAGATGCTGATCACATGGGTCATGTTAAAGGTTGAGCCGATCAGAAAGTAAAAACAGTGAAAACAGTGTGCTAGTGTGGTGAAGCCTACAGCAGCAGACCAGTGTCTCATTTTTGCCATGGTTTGCATCCATGTCTGACAAAACAGAAGCCAGCGTGGTGGGGGGGTTTCTAAAGTAAGGCGCCCACCACGGGTGGCACTTAGCTTTGCAGTTATTGTCCAGCTTCCACTTCCTGCGCCGAGGAGGTGTCAGACAAGTAAAAAACGATCACTGGAGTCATTTAGATGACATTTCATTTTCTTTGTAGCTTCCTTCATACTCCTCTGTTATCTCCTCCTCCTTTCAGCTTGTCCCTTTAGGGGTCGCCACAGCAAATCAACTTTCTCCACTTCACCCTGTCCTTTGCATCGTCCTCCCCAACACCAGCCATGCACTCTCATGTCCTCCCTCACTACTTCCATGTATCTTCTCTTGGGTCGTCCTAGCCCTGTTCCCTGGCAGTCCCATCCTCAGCATGGGGGGGGGGGTTTATCTCAAACCAACTGGTTCAGTATCATCACTCAGTGTGAATGAGAAAGGGCAGTTATGGTTATTACACCTTTGGTCACAACACCTGTTAGCATTGCAGCAGCATGCCAATGCTGTTTACACATAAACGCTTTTTGTGTGTTTGTTTTGTATGCCTTGATTCCAAGAGCTGTTGCAGCTCATAATACGGATGGCTGACACCGTTCCCATCGCACTACGTTTGAACTTGTTGGACTCCAGGACTTGTTTGCCAACCTCGCATGCTACATGGCCCCAATTCTGCTCGATGGAACGGCATTCAGGAAAAAAGGCCAGTTTTGTGGCTTAATCAAGGAGGTTTATCTGAGCTTATGGGATTGTCGATCTCGAGAGCAGACTAATTGCTCTCTCCACTCCCTTGTCACAGTGGAAGGGCTATTTTGCTTAGTCCACTTATCCATCTCAAGCCGTTCAAGTTACTTTTGCTCCACAGAAAACTTCATGGGAAACTCAGCCTGATCAGGCGCCTAGAGACGTTTCAACACCTTCTCCGTAGAAACAAGTGCAGCACGTGTGTGCGTGTGTGTGTGTGTGTGTGTGGGGTGCATGTCATGTGGGGGAACGACGTGTGCTTGAATATAATGGGCCTGCTGACAATTCATATCATCTTCATTTGCAACAAACAAACTGGTCTCATAGCTCGCTGTGGAACCCCCCCCCCCCTGGTCAATGACATGCAGACCTTTTGCATTCCTCTAAGTGCAAATCCCTCAATGGTCTCACTGATTCAGCTTTGCTACGCAGATCATGCATCATTTTCTCTCCTGCAGATGCTTTGCGCACACAGAATAAATGTTCTCTTGTTTGAATGTCGGAAGCGGCAGAAATAAAGTGTCTTTACATGAGAGAGACAAATGAAAATAAGTGAAGGTGACGACTGAGAGAAGGTCACGCTTCTCGCTGCAGTACCTGCTGGTGGCCTAAAGATGGAACTGCTGCATTCATTTTTTAATGCTTTCTTTAGTATGAGTGAAGTGGAAGATAATGTTAGTGAAGCAGTGTGAGTAAGGGTTTATTCATCGCTTAGAGAGCTCTGAGCAGAGTGAATAAATGGGACCACCTTTGGTTTGAAATCTACCAATACCTTTGGCTTGTAAAATCTTTAACTCTTTGTGTCATGGAACTTTATGATATGAACCAGACAACAGTGAAGTCCCCCATGACATGCTCAGGGCTTCTAGGGAATAGCGTGTATAATACGTGGAAAGTGACTGCGTTTCTTGAAAGCACACCACAAAACAAAGTTCCGTTTACTCATCATAACTGCTCATCCAAAGAAAAGTTTTAGGACGTCATGAAATAACGCTGGTGACATCTTCAAGATCATTTCTGAATATAATTTTAAATATGTAAAGCATTACTCATTTTGATTGTGGGAAATGTAAGATCTGCTATTTAAAAGAAGAAGAAGTTTGAACGACACTAGAGGCTAAAAGACACAATCTCATTACGTTAACTCATCAGCTCAATCCGAAAGTTGTTCGAGAATATGATGCTGGTTCCCTCAGTACCAAGCAGGGCTGCAGCGGTCGGTCATTTAAGTAATCAATTATTCTATCCATTAATTAATTTGATTAATCGAGTCATCGGATAAAAATACATTAAAATGTTTCCGAATATTTTTAAGTGGTATAAGACAAACAAACAAACGTTGATGCTTGCAATAACATGTATTTTGAACTGCAAACTCATCAGCATTAAGATTGCACTTTAATTTCACAAGAGCAATCAATGCAAATGAAAATGTAATAATATACCTGAGTGAAGTCTCACACTATAAAAATAAATTCTGGCTTTCCCATGGACATGGACGGGCGCTTCGCCTCGCGTGCGTAAACCAGCTTCGCTTAAGTTCCGGGCGCTACACACCTGCCGTTTATGGGTAATTTTAATACGCAACACTAATTAAACAAATCCTCGAGGCAACAGAATTGAATTCGAAGCTTTTTTCTAATCAAATTATTCACTTTAATCGAATCGTTGCAGCACTAGTATCAAGGCTGGTACTGAGGGAAACAAGAAATGTTATATTTTATTGATTTACCATTGAGAACATTTAGTAACTCACCACAGGTCTAAAAGCACAAAGAGAAAGCTCACAAACACTGGAAAAACATGCTATCCAAATGTACATACCGGATTCTTTTTTATTATTTTTAATTGCATTATCACCGGCCATGATTATAATGACACAAAGAAATAACGGCATCGGACAGTGAACAGAATGTTTACATTTGACATATACAATTTTACACAAAAACTATGTTTGAGGATTTTTTGTGTTTTAGATGAAAGCCCCGGCATTACAGCTGTTTGCCCATTGAGGGGTTGCATCATTCAAAGGATGCTAGCTATAAAGGACGCACCTTTTTTTAAGCTGTTACAGCCAACTGAGAGGCGTTCAATGACACAGTCCGCTGTGAAGGTCTGCTCAGAAAAAAGAAAAGCTGCAGTCGCTAAAGTAGCTCGGCTGTTTGAGTGTGGCAGCCATTGTGCTGTGAAGCATACTTCTGTGGGCCGTATCATTTCATATGCATTAAATGGAAATGGAGCAATAAGTAAGCAAGCTAAAAGTAAAAGAAGTAGTAGATAAAGCTGTTGGTCACTGGCATAATACTACTGCAGTCAGTTGCTAGTAGTAATGGTAGGTGCAGTAGTGGAAGCAGCAGTAGTAATAATAACAGAATTATGGACCCAAAAATGGAGTCTGTTTTTTTTGCACACTCACCAATCAGCTACCTGAGTAGGCGTCCATTTTGCTGGGAAATTGTATGTAAATGTCACTGGCACGTACTCAGACTCGGGATAGGGTCGGAAAAGAAGGCCTCCTTTTAGGGCCACACTTGAAGGTGCTTTTGGGATGGGCTTGACACACCATTGTGTCATCACAGCCTTCAAAGAATGCTGCCCTTCTTCTGAAACACAGCTCATGCAACGAGTCTCAAGCCGTAGCTTTTCCAATATTTATTTTGAATTTTGTCTGTGATTAAGCAGTTTGCACATTTTAGTATTTGTGTCATCCAATCTGTTAACAAACCTGTTCAGAGAGACTTAATGAAAACATCCCTGAGCACTGGAGGTTTTTCAGGAGGTCAGTTTTTATGTATATATATATATATATATATATATATTTATTTGTATTTTTTCAGGCCTGCAGGTGTGTAACCATCTTGAACCTAACCGTCGAACAAGCCTCCACCTGGTCAGCCATGCCAACAATTCACTTCCATCCTGCAGGGGCCAGCCCAATAAAATTTGAGCTTTGCGGTTTGTAATTTCAATATTAAACCCACCATCTTAATTCATCTTGTTAGCTCAGTCTGCGTTTTGCTATTGCACGATTATTTATAGCTGCCACGATTGTGGCTTAAGCAGTAAATGTCTCATTCAGTCTCCTGTGTCACGAATGAAGCGATTACTCATCAGCAACATATTCAATAATACAATACTGTCTGTACTTTATTAACAGGATGCTGACTATTTTGCACACATGCGTCATGTTATTTAAGAACTAAAATCATACAAGAAAAATGTACTTTCATGGAGTTAGATGTTTGGATGTGAATGGTGTTATTTATTTCATTCAATGTGCTTTCAAAGCTGTTTTCGTTGTTATTTTTAATTGTTTTTAATTGGGCACAGCTTCTGACTGGACTAGGCTTTGGGGCTAGTCCACCTCTCATAGCTCTGGGCTACCTATCGTCCAAGATTCCTACTCACTATTTCTACCAGTTCACCCTGACATAGTTGATCAAAACCAGTCCTAATCCAGTCACACCTTGTCTGCTCCACATTCTGACTGCCAGACAGCATTAAGTTAAAAGTGGCGGTGTGTTTGTCCCAACAGAAAGAAGCAAGTTAATTTATTACGGTGCTTTTAATAAAACAAATAAAAAACATGGCTGGTGTATAAGGGGTTTTATTTAAAAGGTACTGTATGGAGAACAGTGCCTTAACATATTTAACTAGAGTACCAAATGCACTATCATACCCAATCATATGCCTCTTTTGGTTACAGTGCTATTTAGAGTGTCACATGTTTGTGTCAAACAGCAGTTGCATCAACTTTCAACGTCACAGTGGTATGAATGCATATTTGTATTCCTACAAGAATGCTTTTCATGATTTATCCAGGGTGCAGTGGTGGTCAAAGAATGTCATTGAACAGCGATCCTTGCTCTCGCTGTCGTCAAATGGCCTATAACATGCAAATGTTTGAGTGTGATGTGTGTGAGATGCAACAAAGTGAGTGTTGTCAAGATACCAAACAGCAGAATGGAAACAGTGACGCAATGAAGACTGCATGCACGTCCTGTTCTTGGTATTCATATTCTTCTTGGAATTTAAAGCATCTGGTGTTTGGCGTTGTTGTTGTTGGTTTTTTTCTATTTTCTGTTGAGTAAAACGTGTATATATATATATATATATATATATATACATTTGTTGTAGTAGCTCTTGACAAACTTGCGGACATTTACAGAAATGTATCATATAATGCAAGACAGAGTATTTGACTCTGGATGTCAAGTGTACGCGTATTTTTCTTCTTCTTCTTTTTATCAAGCCTTTTAGTTTGACTTCAAGGAAGGACACTGAATGGCCACTTTACAGAAACTGATGATTGAAATGCAGCTGACAAACATGAGCGCATTAGGGCAGCCATTTATGTGGCATAAATGGCTGCCCTAAGGATTCTTTTAACAGAAATGGAAATATAACTCAAATATTTGGATGTATTCCAGATTTCTTTTCCCCATCCCCATCATCTAGTAGGTTTTATGTAATCCTACAGTCAAACAAACAAATCAACATTACCTCCTTAGTGGAGGTTATACTTGAGTTTATAAGCACTGCTGTAAATCACACAGTGGTGCCTTTTGTAAGGTTGTCTGTGTCTGAATGTTTCAAACATTTGTCACAGGAAAGCAAAACTAAAACGGAAATCAATAGTTTCAAACCAAAGGCATCAACCTTGTCAGAGACAGATTATCAGTGACATATTTTCCTTGTTGCGTAATGTGTCTCCTTCATCCTGCTCCGTTTGCCTCTTGTGATGGTCACAGTGGTGTGTGGTCATCCTGTAACAGTTGCTCGGATACTTATGTGTCAGAGCACGGTCTTCAGAGATTTCCAGCCGCCATCTGGCGTGCTGACGCTACAGGCTGTGCAGCTTACCTTGTGACTCTCCGTGCGTCGTGGGCCGGCGACGTTTGACTTGTGCATTCAAGGTCATGACCCTCAGCTCATTTCCTTCCAGGCGGCCATTCTGGCAGCAGGGTTGTTTATATGATACCCTTGGATAAGTGCTACTTGAAAGTGCCAAATTTCTGGAGTCAGCCCTCTCAGCTTTAATACTCCTGTTTCTGTTATGCCCTACTCCGTCCATATTGGCCCCTTGTCCATCTGGACTGGCCACACACACACACACACACACGCACCATTCTTTATTCATATCCAGGTTCTCACTCCAGTAGGAATTTTTTCAGAGCCCCAAATTGCACTTTTCTTTCCATCATCTAATTTTGCATATGGTCTTCGATGGTCAGGCTAATTCTAACTCCAATTGCATCTCATATTCACCATCCCATAATCACTGAATTACACTATTTTCTGATGCTGCAAGTTTCAGTGATATGCTCAGTTTCTATCCTCCTATTACTGAAATAGAGTTTTGTATCTGAATAATTGACTAAGGCAATATGTTTTTTTATCCAAGTAAATTAATCACCTAATGAGTGTAGTGGGTCTGTAATTACCAGTCTCAAATATTTGAAGAGTTTTTGGTTCTGCTTGGCTGTTCACAAAGTAGCGGTCCCCTGAGAGCTGCCCTGGAATTTGTTGAATCCTTGAACCCTATGCTCAGCCGGCTGGCTTCACAGGTCTGAGGAATCTTTCAGTGTCCCTTGGTGCCAGGAGTAGGGCATCAGGTGTCTGACCTGTAGCGGGTTTTAATGCAAAATGAAATTGAATATATCAGCATCTGCTGCAGATGTTGTGTATGATGTTCTTCGTTTGTGTGAAGATTTTTGTGTGTTTCTGCCTCTGTGGAGGAGGATTGTTTCTCATGACTCGATGTTGTTGTCCTTGATAGACTCTATAAGTCGGCCGATCTACTGAGAAGATGGCAAGGCCAGTCACAGCATCCCCCTCACAGGTGCCTTCTATCCTCCAGGCAAGGCAGCAGCGGTATCAACGTGTGGCCTCTGAGAACACGCAGGCACAGAATCTGTGAAACGTAATTAAATTTGTGCAAGAGGGAGGACAGAAGCTTGAGCGGGGAAGCGATGATTTGAGCAACCATGGAATTGTGCGACATGTTCACTTTTAGCTCAATCTTGGCAGGTTGCATCTCCTGGGCAGGAACTCAAACCAATAGCAGAGCACTGCTTTTTTATTGTGACCAGGGTGTGTTGAGGGCTATCGACAGTGTTGATTTCAGCTGAACTTCTGTTTATGATGGGGGTTTTTTTCTTTTCTAAATGACACAAAGGAAGTCTTTATTTCTTCTTTGTGGAATAATATGTACAAAGAAAGCATTATTAAAAAGAACTTTCATGAATGACGCACTTGATTATTTCTGTGCTGAATGCTGTCCTCTGAAATTTCATCGGACTTCTTGTGGAATTCCAAAAAGATTAAGATTTAAAACAAATACCATTATATTAATTACATGTTACGGTTTGTTAACTATATTCAGAATGACTGTTCTGGGAACTGAGCATGATTAAATTCCAAAATATTTGCATTATAATATGGACACCTAAAAGTTGATGAGCTAGAATATTTAAAGTTTTTTTTGTTTTTTTTAATGAAGGAACAACACACTTCAACTAATGCCACCTTCCATAATTTTCATTCCTTGATGTTTTTGTGTTGAACACAATTCCCCCCCACCCACTCTCCCAAAACGTAGCTTTTGAGTTCACAATACAAAAATTTAACATTTTCAGAACTTCAATTCACTGTGTAAATCCAAGTGCCCACTGTGTCTGAACTTGTGGACTGAGCAAGAGCCACATGGATCATGCCGCCTGACCTTTTGGTAGCAATCCCGTTGCCTGGAGGATGACGTGAGAGCACCTGAACAAAAGATGCACATGTACGATTGAAATTGCTCACTTAAATCTCAATCTGCTCCTGAAAACCCATTCCAGTAGCTGGACCAAAGAGTCCAAAGCTGTCCATAGAGTGCTTAGTTACCCTCGCCGAAGCGGAGGCGAGGGTATTGCAATTGGGTGCGTTTGTTTGTTTGTTTGTCTGTCTGTTTTTCTGTTTGTCTGTCTGTCCGAGTGCATAACTCAAAAACTAGTAACCCAATCGACTTGAAATTTTTACACAAGCAAGGTTCTGTCCGTGGCTCAGTCCTCCCCGAGAATGGCGTTGATCCGGATATGGATTCAGATTCTAAAATTATTTTTACATCTGGAATTGTGCCTGTGCTGTAAACTGTCACTTTAGGAGGGAGGGAAACGAATGGCATGATGGGAAAAAGAGTCCAGAAAGTGTCTTGTAATACGTTCCGGAGCAGCAAGCTAGAGCAGGTTTGGCCCCTCTGATCCGGAAGCCCTGTTTACTGTCTCACAAGATCGAATAGTCGATTGGAGGCGAGGGTCTGCAATCTCTGATTGTCGTTTTCTAGTTTGCTTTGTGTTCTCTATCTTTATATATATTTATATATATATATATGCACTGGGTACTGAAGCTTAGGTAAGGATAAAGGATTTAATTGTTAAATAGCCTGTAGTCTGTAGCCAAACCGGCAACTGTTCCAACTGAAGCAGTAGGACAAGTTTTCCTAACTGACTGTCGTGTGTCTGCCACCTGTCTGTGTACTTTTCACATTTGCATTATATTAAATAAAGAGATTTGCAGGAGTTCCTGGGTTTATGTTTACTCTGCATGAGCGGAAGACACATGTCCCTTGCCAAAACCACAGCACACCTTAATTAGTGAGATGGTTTTTTTCTTTTTTCTTATACTGCTCATTGTATTTTGTCTTTTTCAGGCAGGCCATGTCTATAAATCCACATTTGATTTTAATTCATCATAAATTGAAAAATTCTGCTGTATATTCTGTTTCATCACGGCTTGGTCGGTGATTTATGTATAGTGTTTCAAAAATTAATTTCCAATTAAAATCCTGAAAAGAAGCATCACATGCTACATGATCAAGTCCACAGGTGTGAGTGTGGGTATGAATTCATTTATGCCAGTGTCTCTCATGTAAATAGGGCAATGTTAGATTCATCTTTGCATGCATGTCCCTGTAATTTGTTGAGGATGAGATGGTTTGGGCAGGAAGCATGTTATGGTCAGACTGACATCTAAAATAACTAATTAAATGTTCTCTGATGCACCTTTAGGGGATAAGCCACTGGCTACAGTCACAATGCAGCTGCTTTGGCTTCACTTGGTGATCTGTTTTGATAGGCCAAGTACAATCTTACAATTTTATTCAGAGGTTTGCAGTCGGCTCTTATTCATGAATGGACTTGAGTGTGAGAAACTTGCTTGTGGGTTGCAGGGAGTGGCAGTCACCTAGAGCACAGGAATGCTGTCGATGAAAGCTATTTTTGCGTGATAGCCTTGGGGCTGTGGAGGAGGACTGGGACAAATGGTAGGGAACATGGTTCTACCTGTTCTAAGTCAACATCTTTTGATGAGGCTGGATGATGTTCAAACATTTAATATTTGGATTGTAATTATATTAAGGATGTGGCTTTTGGCCAAACATTTGTTCAGGTAATTTTATACGTTTTTGAAATTGAGAGCTTTTATGTCAACCACACTGCCTTATTTGTGCTTTAAACCACTGTACCCTTCAGACACTACCTTTAGGTTTAAATTGATTATTAAGTGTAATTGAAATACACTTAAAATCGGTAGAAGGATGTTGAGGATGGAACTACCAGGGAACAGGGCTCGAGGTCGACCCAGGAGAAGATACATGGGCATAGTGAGGGAGGAAATACACTTGAAATTCTACATTGAGAGAAAGACAACAGAGGTTGGAGGTATCTCCCTGGAACACAGGCTTTGAATGTCAAGCCTGTCTGACTTGGTCAGAAGTTCAGCCATTCCGCATTCTTGACTCAAGGATAAAGCAGTCCTAATCCCCTTTACCAGGTAGCTAGAGTTGGCAGTGGAGCCAGGAATTCCTGTGGCATTCCGATTTAGGGAAGTTGCTAGGGTTTGGATGAACAATCTGAAGAACAATAGAGTACTCTGATTCAAAGAAAAATAGGGTTTGAATTCTGTGAGAAAGTCCTCCCATCACAGACATAGGTACTATGTGGAATGTAGGATATTTAGGGTACTTTTGATTCAGAGGCATTGCCCACTAGTTTAAAAAAAAAGTAGCCTGGGTGTGTTGGAGTCTCCACGTGCAGGGAGGAGAAATGTAATTGTGAGAAAGATCAGCTGAAATGTGGAAGTTAGGTCTGCCTGTCAATGACCTCATGACAGCCTGGCCCGACTGTAAAGACAGCAGGATCTACAGCAGCCTACCTGGCCCACAAAATGGACCAGTGACCTTGCCGGACCTTCTCCCAATAGTCCAATGTCAGGGATCAGGATCAGCCCATCAAGAGTAACTTGAGAGACACAGAAGGCAGCGTCTAGCTCCTTTATCTGCATTCATAATGCTGCCAAAGACTCAGGCCGCCACAGAGGTGGAGGAGCATTACGGATCGGCCCTGCTGTTCCTCTCAGGCCCGGTGGATTAACTGTGAAAAGGCCCCAAGAGAAAGTCTGTGGGTGAAACGCACTGGCCTGTCATTGTCCCGTCTGTCTGCTAGGCTGGGGAGCACTGACTTTAGCCCTGTGTCAACTTGGCCCGGTGAAACCCCTCAACAAAAGCCTTTCATCTGTTGCACTGTACATGCCAAATGGCTGGCATTCCTCTTCACGAGTTGTTTTGTGAGCCGCATCTGTCTGTCTGCAATTACAAGTCTGTTAAGAGAAGAATGCTTTCAGTGCAGCTGGGCTTTTCTGCGTCTGCCGAGTAGATTCGATTAACCTTTTGTCTGCTCGTTACTGACCAGTCACCAGACAGGTTTTTACCAGTTCAGTCACTGAGACACAACATTAGGTTTTTGCTTGTATAAGAGCTGCGCTATGTAAGGTCAAATACTGTGTCTAAGGTTCTTTGTCTGAACACTGTAATTGATTATATGTACCCCATTTATAAACAATTGTTTTTCTACATGAATTTGAATATATTAAGATGTGTTAACCAATCATTATATGATCATTTAATTAGTGATAACAATTTGCTCAATTTTATCCTAACAAAAAAAATATGGCTGAAATATTTTGTAATTCTATGATAGACTCCCTCTTTGCAGGTTTAATGAGCACATCATGATCTATTGAGTCTGCTTCAACCTCATCTTTACGTAGTCCTCCTGAGTCTTAGATATGCCTTGTTCATAAAGACTCTCGAATGCCACACGACAGTCACTCAATGTGCCACTCAGACCTCATAAAGGTGCACCAGTCTATGAAGCAAGCTAGACTAACAGATGAGGTGAGACAGGAAGCTCCTTGGAATATGATGTTTGCAGATGACGAGCAATGATTAGCAATTACTAGAGAGAGTGAGAGAGAGTGTGTGTGTGTTATTTGCATGTGCAGGATGACAGTTGTATGCATTTGCATACACCTATCACGGAAAACCCAGACCTGTCATCTCGTCCCAACAAAATCTCCTACCTGTGTGGGAAGGAGTGATGCCCCAAGGTGCCGGCAATTTCACTTCACGGTGTCATTTCAGATATGTCCTGTTGCTTTCACACTATCACACGAGCTATGAATGTCACCGTGTGTGTGTGTGTGTGTGTGCATGTGGGTGTGTGTGTGGGTGTTCCCAAAAATGAATGAGCGTGTCATTCAGTCCCACACGGACTGCTCTGTTCTCACACAGTTATAGAAATGCTGCCCAGAGGTCAAATGCCCATTCCCAACCGGCTCACCGTTTCAGAGGGTGGAAATCCCCCAAATTCACAAAGAGGCCAGATATGATACCGCAGCACTGCAGGCAAGGGAGGGAGCTCACAACAATATTGATACAGCAGCCACTTTTGTGTGGGGAAAGTCCTTACATCCAATTGTTGCTAATTGTGTGGGGCCACATTCAATCCCAATTGCTGCTGGTACAGTATGTGTTACTTGTTTTCAATATGAGAGACACAAATAGTTGCTGCTGATCAGTGCTTGAGACTCTTGTGAGACCTTTTTTTTCTCGTCTTTAAGCACTTTGTTTTCCAGTTTGAGTTGTATTCATTTTAATCTCATGTCCTTATACGTTAAAACATTGCTCAACAAGCAATTTAAAGTTTTTATTTTACACATTTGCATGGCACTCATATAATTTTAGTTCTGGCACATTTGTGAAATTAGCTTTTCTTCAAGTCATCACAGGTTTGCTGTTCATTCATGGATAATACTTAGAATCTAAGGTGGTGGCATCTGAAGATTTGGGATTGCTGATGACTGGACTGTGCTTTCCTGGTTGTCCACTTGGGACACACAAGGTGAATTCCCAGTAAGTCGCTGCACTGTGTAGCACAGAGAAAGAAACCCAAGAGGCAGAGTAAGATCAATGATGCGGTCACAGAGAGCATGTGTTCCCATGGCCTGCATGATAAAGCTCTCATTAGGACGATGTGGCTCAAAAGCACTTCAGATTGGAAGGGGGGAGAAACGCATGGCTTGGTATGTGTGTGTGTGTGTGTGTGCCAATTGTTACATACTTTATTTTAAACAAAATCACCATTATTTTAGACACGCTTGTTTTAAATACAAATCTTACTCCTACCATTTAGCTGACTTTTCACCATTTGTTTTACTCTTAGAGGGGGGCGGACTAAACCTCTTTGCATCATGTCACCAAGACTCTTGTTGATTTGTGTGATATCCAGATGCTTGTCTCCGTCCTGTCCTGTATGTCAACCGTCCTCCCTTCTGTTAGCGCCATCCCATCGGCCCCAATCACTTTATTTATTTTTGTTACTGTGCAGCCACACTTCCCTAAAAAGAATAGCGTCCTGTCGAGCGGGCTCGGTAGTGCAGTGTCTCTTGCTGCTGGTGTGCAGCTTGATGTCATCATAGACAGGAGGAAGCTGATGGTACAGATTGTATATGAAACCACCCACAAACGTTAAAACAACTTCCCTGCCTTTCACTCGCTCCTGGTGACGACACTCACTTGGAATTTACTCCTCGTGCTGCTGGTGCTATTCCAGAAAGTGGGAGACGACGTCGTCCGGATCTCTCTCTGTTTAGTGCTCTGCAGCCACTAACCGGTACCATTTGGTGTGTCCTTTCTCCATTTTCCCCCTGACTGTTCTCTTTAGTGCATTTGTTCTATCCTTTCCCCTTGCCTTTCCACCATCCTCTCCGTATCATGGGCCATTTTACATTATTTGGATTTGAATTGAGTCTCTCTTTCGATATAAAAACTGTTTCTCAAATGGGATGTCTGCTCTTGTTCCTGAAAGGAAGGGCTTCTGCTGAATGCGAACATAGAGCCATCAGGCTTGTTGTCCTTAAGTTTGACAGAGTTGCCTGTATCTGACATATGTGTTGACTATAAATGTAAATTTTGGGGTATTTATTGATGCTTTTCGGACACGACGACGTAACATGGTTGATTGTGCATTTGTGTGTCCAGTGGATGTGTGTGTGTGTGTGTGTGTGGGGGGGGGGGGGGGGGGCATGCGACTGGGTCCTCTGGAAGCTTGAGAGGGATCAGCCTCTGCCTTCTTCCTACATACCTCCCTAAAGCTGACTCTAGATTGATGGGGGGAGGTGTCGCCTCTGCTCACTCATCCATCACACAATTTATTTGGGTTTTAGAGGAAAGGGAGAAGAAAAAAAAGATGGAATAGAGGGGGGGGGGGGTGAGACTTCCAAAAATATCAGCATTGGTTGCTGGGATGTGGGTGGGTTGGGTAGTTGAGTAAGCGGAGGCCCCCTCGTTCTGTGTGGCGCTCTTCTCCTGCCCCCCTCTCTCGAAGCAGATGCTGGAAAAGAAGTCTTACCCTTGTGACCCCCCTGCCATTCTCCAGTTTCGGCACAGATAACAAAGGACATATAAAGCCAAATGGAGGGAAGATTTAGTGAAGATTTAGCAAGCAGTCTTGCCATTTCCATTGAGGTTGTGTGTGAGTGTGTGCATGTGTCATGGTTATGATGTTGAGTCCTAATAAACTTTTTGTATGTGATTGGACAAGGGAGGGCTGACGCAGAAAGTACCAACAAGCACTTACAGTCTGCAGCAACACGAGGTACAGAAACGTGGTCGATAACCTCAGATCACATTGCTTTATCTACCGTCTGCATAAGGCTTAGACAACCAGCTGTATCTGTAGCTTCTAAGTAGCTTTCACATGTCTGTTATTTCTATATGAATACCTGACTTAAGATTCTTGTCATAAACACAAGAAAACTATTGGTAGAATTGTTTCCCACTTAGACCAGAACATATGCAGCAGCACTCCAGTGCAGTGTGAACATACACAAGCAAACAGTCATATCTGCTCTGCGCGCTGGCTTTTGTCTAAAGTGCTTGTAGGAAAGTTGGACCTTGAAATGGACTATAAAATAAAGAAATCACTGTTTCCTGTTATAGCTTCCATCAAGGCTGGAGTTGGAGATGGCTTGGGCAGCTATATGCCAAACTAATACGGGCTGAATAGCAAATGAATCCACAAAGAAATGTGAATGTTTGTTTCCTCTGACAATCTTTTCCCGCTGCATGCTTTATTGTAGAGCCCCCCAGAGGCCCCATTTGAATCACAAATATCTTTCATTTCTCAATCGTTCACAGGTTTCGGTCAGTTGAGGAGTTTTGGGACCCATTAAAACCTGGTGACAATGACTTTCACCCCTGGGACCACCCCAGGGGTCCTCCCCCCTACTGATCCATAGTCCCAATGGTGCTTCTCCTGGGTTCTGATTGGTTCAACAAAGCACCCAAAATCCCCGAGGGTCAATGTCTCTTTTCTCTCTATTGGCCTTTTCCTCTCCGCTGCCTTTGTTCTGGCTCAAGTCTAGGCATATCAAAGACAGCCCAGTTCTGTCATGTGGCCAAATCATGTTGACACCCATTTAGCATGCTCATCAGACGGCAGTTATGAATATTCAGCATCAGGCCAAGTATGGCATGCCGTTCAGGAACTTATTATATATATATATCAAAAGTGAGGTGTGAGAATATGGACCGAACTCTGGAATATATATATGAAAAGTCTGAGAATATGGACCGAAATTTCTGTATATATTGAAATGTCTGAATATATATATGGAAATTTCTGAATATATATATCAGAATATATATTCCGGAGTTCGGTCCATATTCTCAGACTTTTCATATATATATTCCAGAGTTTGGTCCATATTCTCAGACCTCACTTTTGATATATATATATAATAAGTTCCTGAACGGCATGCCATAGCCAAGGACCAGTGTGGGGATGGATCGAAGAGATGAGAATGACAGATAAAAGAGGACATGTCCAAGACTGGGGCGAAAGAGAGACAAAGTGGAAGGAAGATTCAATCTGTAAATGTTAATGAGTGTGTAAAACTAAGTCGAAAACAATATAATGAGAATTTAACATTACCGACACAGTAAATCCAGAATATACTCAAGTTGTTAACAAGAAATTCTTAAACAAAGTAAACTAATTAAATAAAGCAAATCATTCTTTTAAGAGATGTTGTCGAAGTTTAACAAGATGATAGAAACTTCTGGTCTGGTCAGACTAGAGGTAGAGACAAGAGGTGCTTACAGGAAAAAACAATACCTCTGAAAAGTTCCAGATCACAGAATGGGTGTAAAAATGATTGTCTTTTTTCAAGTTAAGGAGAGATGATCAAATTCTATGATCACATTACGGGAGATGACAGCTTGATTGCTGGTCATCAGGACGAGGGGCTCTCGTCTGGAGTTAAAACCAATTTGTTTGAGATCCAGCTGCCATTTATTTTGGCATGTGTGTCAATCCTCCGTCCTCATTGCCCACAAGCTCAACATTACACATCTCTGTACACCAATGTGCAGAGCAACCGGTTGCATCGCTGTCCAGCTCTGTTGCAGTTGCTGTTCTGTTATAACATAGTTGTTAATATCTGTGAAATCTAATCACATATCATGAATCAACTGTCGATTGCTGCAAAGTAAATCCGAACATTGTGATCACTACATTTGCTGGCAAAATGAACAAAAAAAAAAAAAAAGTTGTGAGGTGTGGATCCTGCAAAGTCCTTAATCTCATTGGAAAGGGTTAGGTCTGGGCCCCCACCCCGATCCTTCTGAAAACACTGCTTGTAACTTGCCACAAAAAAATGTACAGCTAATGGGTTCATCTTTAACTCGAGAATGTTTGGTCATTCCCAGTTCAGGACTAAACAGCATTTTGGTCATGTGTTTAGTTATTAACAAGGCATTCAAGACTATATACCCCCCCCCCCCCCCCCCCCCCCCCACACACACACACACACACACACACCTCAACTAAAAGGAAACCTTTTCATACATAGATTTAAAAACAAAAGTTCTCAACATATCACGCCCTCTGCCCCACAAAAACACCAGTGTGCACCATCTGTGGGCTATAATGTAAGTCTTCCCTCTTTGATCATCCTGTCCTGTTTCCGTCAAGAGACAGCTTTTCAACTCTTCAATTTCAGACTGGTGAAGAGGGTGTCTATCTAAAACACTTCCGGCCCTATCTTTGTCACACACCATCTGTAATTATCTACATTTTGTTTTGTACATCTTTCCACATCATTCTTCCCACCATCCGCCCCTGCCCTTGGTCTTGATGCTCAAATGGCAATAATCAATTTCAGGCGGCGAAAGATCGGGTTTGTCGTCAGTAACTGGTCAGCTTGCAGAAAGGCTGGTTACTAATTGAACAATTAAAGCGTTAACAGCGGTCAGTAATGAGAAGCGAGGTGGAGGACAATTTGGAGTTAGTTATCAAGTGGAGTTTCTTGCAAACACGTGTCTGCCACATTGTGTGAACCGGGTCTCGTGCTAAATAGCTATTTATTTGCTTTGATTCTGAAACCAGCACTTTCAAACGAGCTTCACTAACATTTTGTCAGTGGCGATTTGTCCTCAGGATTAGGACAACCTCATTGGCAGACAGACAGACACTGTACACTGTCGCCAGACAAATGCTGCCCATTCCAGCAGCTTGCTAGCAAGGGCAGTGAGGTAGATAATAATTGTCAGTTTTTCTGTGCCGGTGCCAGGCTGGGCTCGGCCTGGTGAGCCTGGCTAGGGCTGAAGAGAGCACTGTTGGGGGGGGGGGGGGGGCAGCTGGAGTCCACAGGGTCTGAAAAAGATGGACACAACAGGAACACATTTGCACAGAACCAAACACATACTAAACACACATAAAAAGAGAGACAAATATTTAAAAAAAAACAAAAAACATGTATATTGTATATAATAATTGGCAATAAACCTTTTCTTGATTTCTCCACCTCACACATCTGTATTCGAAATAATGTCTCTGTATTCTGTTACTGCAGAAAGCCATCCAGGTGACAAACCGTCTGTGAAGACAACAGGGACGATGCAATGCAACGCAGGAAGACACGGCAGCATGGCTGCTGTGACCCTGCATGAAACCTCAATGTTCAGCATTTGTTGTTTGCTCAGCTGGAGCTGTGCAGGTAATGTGTAGGTAAGGTAGGTAACTGCCAACACATTGGCAGTTTCCGTGCATCCTCACTGAGGCTTGTCATGTTTTGTTTTTGAACGTTTCTGCCAGAACATTACCAGACTGTAACAGGACATAGCGTGACTCCATTTTCCAACCAAATACATTACGTATCAAAGATGTAAGGCAAAGAGGGAGAAGAAGGAGGAGACTTTTATTGATCCCTCAATAGATAAATCATTTTCTTCACTCTGCTATTTTTTACACACATATAGGCTTGCAAATGCACACACACATAAAGACATGTAAATGATAGATATTGGAGGGATGGGCAGCACTGTGGTAGTGCCCTGGTTGCAGTTTCAGGTGCAGTGCCTTGCTCAAGGTAATTTTGACATTGCCCAGGAGGTGAACTGGCACCCCTCCAGCTACTAGTCCACATACAAGACTTGAACAGGCCACCTTCCAGTTCCCAAACCAATTCCCTCTGGACTTGTGAGGAGAGGAGAAAATGTGCTACATTTGTAATGATATCATATTTATGAGGTATGAACTCTTTGGGCTTAGGTTGACTTTTGTGCCCACCTGGATCTCAGCTTTTTTCTATCACACATATCCATGAGCTAACATATGGGGGTTGTTCTGTACCAGGTTCTCTGCAGTTAATAGGAAAAAAAAAAAAAAGGGGGGGGGGGGGGGGGGCAAGAAAGAAATGGCTTACCGCAGTAATATTGTTTGAACCGTTGGGGAATTTTTTCCACATTACCATAGAACTGCACCTGAAGAGAACTTATACACGTGCTCAACTCAGTTTTGATGATGTCCTTTGACCTCTCATCAAAATGTGCAGTTGGGAGGAAACAAGCTACAGCTGGACACTGATCGGGTCTGACGGCAGTCGAGCGTGAATAGTGGGGTAGCCCTGGGCGCTATAAAAAACTCCTGCTGCCGACTTTATGGATAGGGTCACAGCCCCTTCATGCTGCCCTGCAGAAGTAGAGTGGGAGTCAAGAGGCATAATAGGGACAGACTAAAAGAGACTTGGACTGTATTCTCGTAAATAATTGCATTCATTGTTCTCTGCCACTGTTGGTTATGGTCACAAGCTGTTTGGTAGGCCCCTGTCTGTCTGGCGCTCCCCATGAGCCTGGTGTCAGCCCCTACGCCCCATGAGAGGAGCGACTTGCGCCAGGGGTGAAGATGCCAGCTCTCTGACCCGGTGGTCTAGCGTCTGATGTGCCCACGCCAAGAGAAAACGGTCCCTGGGCCAGCTCGCAGAGTCAAGGCGTGCTGTGCACATGCTGCTCCGTTGTTAAATAAAGCTGGTTCAAAGAGCACATTCCTGCCCCCAGCTCTCTTGCTGGTAGTGTCAAAGCAGCAGATTTAATTTTATTGGTTTGCCTTCATCTCAGCTGACTCTTGTCCAATCTGATTGGGTGAAGCATGTTATTAGCCCCTGTTGTTGGCTTTGGGAACAGCAAACGGTCTATTTGGACCGGATTATGTGTAGTTCTTATCTTAAGTGAAGTTCACAGATGCATCAAGAAAGCACATTTGAGAAAGACGTGTCTCTACAATTAATAAGAATGAATGAAAGAAGATTGAAAACGATAACTTACTCAGGCCAATTTAGTATCATCTGTAGCCTGTAGTGAAATAAAGTCTATGGTTCAAACTTGAGTTTGAGGCTCTGGTTATGGTGCTTTGATGCATCTCCTCAAAATACCAGTGGCTAAGTGCAGCACACAGACGGAGATCGGCAATGGAAGTCAGATGCTCTTAGGCTCTTTCTTTGCGGTCTGAAGTCAACCCATTCTTTTCTTCATCCACGTTTTAGGAGACTCCAAATGGGAGGCCTCCTCCGCAAGGTCTATGTCTGACATTGTTGTATGGTAAATGTCAGAAAATAAAGGCTAGCTCTTCTGGAAAGTGGAATTGGATCTTATCTGCCCCCGGGCAACTTTGTTTGATCTGCGCCCATTTCAGTACAGCTAGCTGCATCTTTCCTAAGGAAAACAGTGTGTGGCACATTCAGGATATGATGGCATTTTGTCATATAATAATCTGACGTCATTCTGGAGGAAAATTGTTTTCATATGTTTAGGTGATGCATTCTTACTTCCAGAAACATCTTAACTTTGCAAAAAAAAAAATATATATATTTAACTACATCCTTGTCAAACTGGTAACCAGGCTTATTTAATAAGTTTGTTCCTTCTGGATTCATGTTTTATACAGTACATTATCCTGTTGAGTGCTTGCATCTGTTTTGCATTCCTGCAGTGCAAAGAGAAAAGAAAAATGCAATTTCCAACCAAGCAGCTGAAATCTGATACAATACCTGCAATCATAGACTTTATATGACTTTCAAGATCGTCCTTTAATGAGAAATATGTTCATGAGAATTGCAAGAATTGTGGCGGAGGATGTTTAATCAGGCCTAACCGAGTGGGCAGGCATTCTGCAAGGAGAGGAGACAGGAAAGAATTGTATTTGGTCCAATCAATTGCATTTAGGTTAGAATTAATTTGCACATCACTGCATTCTGTTTTTTTAACTGATATTTTACATGATTCATTTTTGGAATTCTGATCATGATTTCTTTCTGTTTCAAACATCTGAGTAGATAAAAATGGAACTGAAACAAGAATAAGAAAAAAAAAACTTGCAGAGTGAAGCACATGGTCCAAATGCTATGCTTCTCTATTTCCTTCCTCATGATGCATAATCTTGTACCTCCCCTTCACATCCGTTAGCCTCCTTCTACTGGAACCAGAAAATCAATCTGCAGCATAAGCGTTGTCAAACAATGTTGTAGGCCTCGATCTACCCCATCCGTGGGGCCAGACTTGATTGAGTCAAGATTTGTTTGAAAATACGTTCTCAATTACTCAGTGCAGGTCTCCCACAAGCCCTTCGAATTATACACACATAGGAGTGCACGTGCATACACTCACATCCCTATTTTACAAGCTAAATTAAAGTCAGATTACTATCAGTGTATCCCAAATGTGCTTTTCAGTAAGTGCTGCCCTGCTTCCTCGGCCCGACTGTTCATACCCCCCCACTGGGAGACCCCTTCAGAAGCCTGCTTTGCACTTCCCATGCCAAACTAATTGACTGAGCCAGTCGGAGGCAAGCTGAGGTGGATGGAGACGGCGACGCATGGCAGTCACATGTGACTGAGGCCACTGAACGGGTCTGATGTGGGAACCATTAGTGCAAAATGTCAGTAAAGGCATGGAGACACACGCAGGGTGTGTGGCATTAAACAAATAAAGCCCTCTGTGTTTTGGAATGAATACCCTGACTGGCTTATTACCAGTTTGAAGTGTGGTTTACTGGCGATGACATCAATGACAAACTGAGCACTCTGGTTTCCTCTTCAGGAATAGTAACTATTGCTTTGAACTGCAACAACTTCTCTATTCATTCCTTATGAATGAAGGCGCTCGGAACTTAGTCCTACATATAACCTACATCACAGCAGAAATGCTTCCCATAAACATGGTTTAATAATAAATGTAATATTATTCTTTTATTTTTTTACAGGTTGCACTGATATAACAAATCAGCCCGGGAGCTATAGCGCTCAAATACCAAAGCCACTGCCTGACAGACAGAAAGCCTCAAATTAAATGTGACAATGTTCCTGTTTTTAAATCCATCCAAATGCCTTTAGAGATATTTTGGTCCAAATAGTACACATTTATGAATTAGTTTGGCCATGTCAGGTCAAACATGGGGCAGGGGTTATGTAATCGACAGAGTTGGTTGTTCTGTCTGTCTGTCTGTTAGCAACAAAGGTTATAGATGGATCTTGATGAAATTGTGCAGAACTGTTGGGAATGTTACCAGCAACAGATTATTAAATTTTGGTGATGATCCAGAAGAGATCATGGATCCTGGATCAGGTTTTGAATTTTTACATTGAAAACCCCGTTTACGGAATGAAAAATCAGTTAAAAATCAAAAATCAACTCCGCTTCAATTTTACTTTTCATGGTTGGTGTATAAAGATACCAAGAACAATTTAGAACCTTTTGATGATGATCCAGATCACCATGTGGATGGTGTAAATACAATTAATGTAATTGGATTACATTAATTGGATGTAATTAAAATGTAAATAACATTTTTGCAGTTCTATGATTGTCGTATTTTGTGATATTCTGTGATTTTGCACGTCTATTAAGTTGCGGGACTCAAAAATTCAATGAAAGTAAGAATGATAAAAAATAAAAAAGTGTCTTGTGTAGTTAATGCTCCCAATCCCGGCACCTAACCACATTCATTCAAGCCCCACAGTCTTACCCATCTTATAATTTGTAAGATAGGCTTCCGGGTTTTTTTTCCCCAGTGTTCAAAGCTCCCATTGTTTCTGCAAAGGTTTCCATAATCACTTTTCCTCTCACTGCTTGATTTTGACAAGCAAACCATGTGCTTTGTATTGCCTGCAGTTTCATATGTCATCACAGACATGCACTGGCATTCACACCATATGTAATTATGAAGTAAAGTGCTAATGGTATGTATGGTACTGCAGAATTATATGGCTTTGCACATGTAGTAGATAGCAGACAACATTTTGATCTTTGAAAAACACCCTCATTTCATTAAAATAAAACATGTCCGAATGCTTAAGCTTTGAGACCCAGGGATGCCAGTTAAGTATATATATGTCTGTTGATCTGATATCTCTAATAATACCTTCAACTTACAGCTTACATTCTGCACTTTTAAACACAATATAATTCATTCAGTTATCCAGTTTCACTCCTGCATATCTCTTGTCATAGCTGTAGCATATACGAAGTCTTATTGCTGCATCATAATTAGGATGTAATTTTACTAATATGAACAATTCATTTGTAAACCGACAGAAATTGTCTTGTTGTTGGCAATACCATTCCCCCCGTGTTATTTCCCTTGAAGAATAATTTCATTTTAACAGTGTAGGGGTGAGCAAACCCTGTAATTCCAAGTCCTTTGAAGATTTTCCCGAGTCAGTACAGTGCTGAGTACAGTGCTCCACAGTTGAATACAGTCCACTGGTACACTGAGCTGTCATGCAACCTTCTCCAGTGTTCAAAGGCTGCTGAGTGCCCTCTCCTGCTTTGTCAGTCTCACACAAGGGCTTGTCAAGTGTGGGGTTGGAAAGCATGACGCCGGAGGACTTTGGAAGTGAGTGCTTGTGTGGGTATGAAGCAAGTTTGACTCCCTGCATGCATGGATTCGTCTGCGTTAAGTTGTGCCTGCACCCCACTGTGCATGCTTGTGTCTGCCTACAATTACTTGTATTCACTTGTACTTGCAGGTTTATTTCTCTCTCTCTCTCGCTCTCTCTCTCTCTCACTCTCTCTTTTCCCACTCAGGGACTTTGTCCTCTGAAAGGTGTGCCAGCCAGTCAGCTGAGTGAGAGGAAAACAAGATCTGAACCAGGCAGCGGTGCTAAAACTGGGACAAAGATGAAAGAGAAAACAGGGGACAGAGGGCAAAGGAATGAGAGACAAGGGCAAATGGAGAAAAGAGAGACTGGAGCATGGAGAGTGTTGCTTTGAACCTTGTTCATTGTGTTTGTGCATTGCAAATATCACAAATATAGTGTTTAGTTAATGACAGTTGCATTAATCCCAGGTAACTTTCAGAGTCTCTTTGATCTTCGTCATTGCTTCACCGGCTTTCCCTTTGAGTCACAATAAGTCGCTAATAGGATAATTAGTTATATTCCTTTATCCACAGGCAGAAGGCTGGTTATCATTGAAACATTTTTGATGAGTAATAAGTAAGTAGGTAATAACTGTACAAACTGGTATGCAAGTAGGTAGACAGGTAATGAAAAATATATAGAATCTCACTCGACAGCAAATCATCAGTCCTTGCGTAATTTAAAGATAGTCCCAGAGGATTTATCATCTTAAAAGTTAAATAAAAGTACATATTGAATTAAAGCATGTAATAGATTATGCTATTTTACCGCAGCACAGACTGTGTGGGATGTCAGGCTATGGTAGTGATCCAATCACATTGCATTACATTGAATAATGTAAAATGTTTATATTATTTCTACATGTGGGGTTTCAAAATGAATGCAGGTATCATCGGGAAACTTTAATTACTACTTTGTACAGGGTTATTCCAGTCAATATCTTAAAAGTATTGATTACCCATACCCAGCCCTAATTTCAATCCATCGGAAAATGGCTTACAGACAGACTGGCTGCCCGGCCGCCCACACGATTAACAAGGCAGAGCGTCTGATGACGTTGCCATTCAGTGAAGTTCAAACAGAACGGCACTGACTGACGATAGCACTCTTTGAACTCCAGATGAATTTGCCGGTCTATCAGCAGCTGTTCCAAGTGACCTTACCCCGCAAAAATCAATCAGCACAAACATGCTGGAGCAGTAAAACAGGGAAACATCTATCTAGGAGTGTGTGTGTGTTGGCTGGTCCAATGTGTTATGTACAGTGGTGATGTAGGAGAAACACGGATCTATCCGGAAAGCCTTTTGAAGTTTTCTTACATTGATATAAGTTCAGCTGAAATGGACTTGTGGACTCGACTCAATGGAAAAAAAATATCTCCCAAACAGTCAGACACACACACACACACACAAAGTTGTCATGGTGTTCTTTTCAATGATTGAAAGGCGCCCTTGCACTTGTTAATCTCACACTTGCATTTACCTATGTATGCATGTATGTACGTATGTACCCAATAGAGGACAACAGGAGACAGGGTGGTGTGGCGTCAGGCGGCCCTTCAGACATTATAGTGTGCCAATCATCTATAAGGTTGTCACACCCATCTGAGCACTGGGTAGGACACACTGAATGAATGGCTCTCTGACTGGTCAAATTTTCAGCCTCACTTGATGTTGTTTTTCATGACTGTCTCTCTCATTCTTTCATATTGTGTGCCTTTGCTTGCTTGTGTCCCCGGCACATGCAAATGTGGTTTGAGGTATGTGCTGGTTATCTCCTCCTGGAAACGCAGTGCCCTTGTTGCTTCATATAGCCTGGCTCTAGTGACCGGCCATTGATAAGGCCAATGTCTCCCGATAGCTACCAAGCTTTCAAGTCCTGTCACAAAACAGCCGGCTTCCTTTTATGTCGTTTTCCGAGCCAAGGACAGAAAGGGCTCCCTACAGCACTGAGCTGGCTAATCAGTAATCACTAACTTGCTGAGCAGTCCAGTTAAGACTTTTTCACCCCTTTTCTCTCTCTCTCTCTCATCTTCTTCCTGTTCTTTGATTTCGTCCTTTCCTCCTTTGTCCTCTACCTTTATATTCTGATTTCTATTTTTCCTCCCAGACTCTAGGTCAGGGGTCGGCAACCTTTTTCATGACATTTTCTTTCTCTACTGCACTGTTCTGTCCTTCCCAGTTTACCTCCCTTGTTTGTCTTTCTTTACTCATCTTCTCTCCCCTCATCCGTGCCTGGCTGCAAAACAAAATTTCGCCCCTTTAGCCTACTAATGAATCAAGATACAGAAGGGGGGGATCAGAAGGCCTGACTCCATAACTGTGCAACAGACACATGGCATTATATGAAAACATTATTACCACTATATGACTTTATTTAGAACTTGCCAGAGAAAATTGATTAGGTGACAGGGATGGAACAAAAGAGGACTCATTCTAGGCCACCCTCTCTGTTTCTCATATCAGAGCCAACAGCAGCAGGCCCTCGCCAAACCTTTTCTGAGAAGCGATTTGGCCACGCTTGGTGTCTTGTTCAAAGACCCTCCTCCACCATCAGTCCATAGTCAGTCGAATGAACTCTACAATCATAATGTTGGGTCTTCACCTGTGCCACATGCTATACTGGACATGTTACCCATGAGTGATTTTCAGTTCTGTGATAGATAATGATCCAACTGACTAAAACTAGGCCGCAGTGGTTATTACCGCCGCCGAGGCAAGGCAGAGGTTATTTAATCGCCGGCGTCTGTCTGTCTGCCTGTCTGCCTGCCTGTCTGCCTGTCTGGTTGGCTGTCCATCCATCCGTCCGTCTGTTAGCTAGATAACTCAAAAGGTTCTGGACGGATCTGGATGAAAGTTTCAGGAAATGTTGGTAATGTTACCAGGAACAGATGATGATAAACATTTTGGTGATGATCCAGAAGTAATCCTGGATTCTGGATCACTTTGAAATTTTTATTAACATTGCGGTTAATAGAGCTTCAACATTTGTTCCTCAATATGTTGGTTGATTATTTACCGATATTTATGGTATTTGACGCAGTTATGTAGAGCGTGGACCTCTATCTTACCTGTTGTTGATGTTGATGTTTTTCTGAGCTCCAAGTCACTTTCAGGCAAATAACTTTCCCAACCATTGATCGTGCTGGTTTTTAACAGTATTGTAACTGAGTGGCCAAATAGTGTGCAACAAAACATCCTCGTTAGTTGATGTGAAAACAACAGCAATCCTTCTCAGATGGTTGCAAAGCTTCACAATTCGGAACTACAAAGCGGGCATGTTAAGCTCCTCTCAGCATTTCTGATGTGCCTCTGAAAGTGTGTTTCACGTTGTATTAAGTTATTCACATGGAGCCTTTAGTAGGTTCTCATGGGCCCCTCAGTTAACTTAGACACATTCTGTCCTGCCATCATCTGCCCCCCTCCTCCACTACCGACTCCACTGCTGGGTAACAAGTCCCAGATGGTTCCTGGTCCAGACTCCATCAGCTTGTGTTTTGCCTTTTGTGAGTCAGACGCTGCAATCAGTAGCCAGGAAGCCCAGAAGTGAGGTGTGGGCCTTCATGAGGCCGCACTGGGGTGAACAGAGGCTTAGCAAAGGAAAGGCAGGCGGGAGGGGGGGTTGGATTAATGAATCGCTATTCTAGCTGAACACTCACAACAGTTGGTGCAAAACTTGCATGAGTGCATGTTATTGACAAAAAAATAAGACCGTACCGTGTGGTTTTCCCATCATCCTAGGATACAGTGATTGTGTGTGTGTGTGTGTGTGTGTGTGTGTGGATGTGGGTGGGTGTTTGTAGGTGTGCGTGCGTGTGTGTGCACGTGTGTGTTGGGGATAACAGGGTACATCCATCCCAGACTGCGTATCATGTATTGAAAGTCAGCGATTCAATATCCAGACCGGCCAGTGATACTGTTGAAGTGCTGCACTTTGGTCATTAGTATTGTTTTTCAATTCCATAGCTTCCCAAATGGGAAGGAGGGAGAGAGAGAGAGAGAGTGTGTGTGTGGATTTAAAAAAATATATGTCTAAGAAATGTGGTGTTGCGCATTTTGAAGGTAGGTGGCAGACTGTGTGCATGAAAATTGATGGCAACTCTGGGCTTCGGGAAGCAGGAATGTCCGACAGACAGACATTAAAGACATATGATACGAAACCCCGCTGTGCTTCACCCTTTCCCCACCTGCCCTCGTGATATTAACTGTGGCCCGGCCTGGACCCCACATTCCCCAGAACTCTTGAGTGAAGAAACACCATGGACAGACATGTTATCCGTACATTACCTGCTAGCTGATGACTAACTGTTTTGTTTTGTAAAAACGCACACACACACACACTCTTTTATTGACTTGCTTACGTGAGGCCAGCGTGTGTTTGTTTCCTGATGTGGACGTGCATTACTCACCAGGTGATCTGATGTATCTCAACGGGTGTGTCGTGCATCATTGAAGCCAGTGGCAACCAATCCTTGTTAGCAAGTTGTATTTTCTTTTTACTCAATTTTCCATTTTGGAGTAGTCGCGTTCCTCACACCAATGAGCGACTGCCTCTCTTTGTGATGGCCGATCTGGAGTGGTCATGCCACAGCAAACACTGGTGTGAAAGAGTGCCAAACGAAATAACCCTCGCCGTCCCTCCTCTCGTCTCCACTGCTGATAAGATTGTAGACCGCCATCTTTTTTTTTTTATCAGCACTATAGTACTAAGTGTTAAGCTCCAGTCTCCAGTAGTATGGATGAACTGATTTATGTTTGTTTTGTATTCAAGATTCACTGTCATTCAAGTTCATTTTCAACATGTACTTGGCTGAAGTTGGAGATGACACATGTCTTTATAAGGTGTTCATCATGTGATATTAAAAAAAAAAAACAGCAGCGAGCACATCCTTTTGAAATTTTAGAAAGCTGAACGTTCCCCGCTTTCTCTCTTTTTAATTCATCAGTGTTTCTATCAGCCCTCAAGAACTACAATCTCGTAAATTCCCTTTACATTGCACTAAACCATTTAAAACAAATTAAATTAGAGTTTCATTTTCAGTCATTTCTTGTCGAAGAAAAGTATAAAAATGTCCCCCACCTTCTTTGCTATGCTTTGGTCCCTTAACATCTCATTGGCATCAGGAGCCTCTCATACACTGTAGACACCTTTTGTATAAAAATCAAGTCTGTAATTTTGATGAGTTGTGTTCAAGCTCTGTAAAAAATAAGATGGTTTCCTTTGATTTCTACCATTAAAGTGAAGGAGAATAGGGTTTTGCTATTTAATGCCTTGAAGATGAAAACACAAGGTGCGATCTGACACTAACCAGTACATGAAAGTGCTTACAGTCACAGAAAGTCACAGAGCAGAAAGAAGAAACCAAATCCCTAGTTTAAGAGCTTTATACTTGGAAAAGACAGAATAATTTTCCCTGTGAGCATATCAATCGTTTTCCTTAATATATACATTGCATGCTGACATGTAAAGACATATATTTTTTATTAAAATTAAATAAAAATGATTTGTCCTCATTTAAGATCACAGTATTCTTATTGTTTATTCCTTTTTGAATTCAAACTTCACACTTTAGTGCCTTTACTTGGTCTTAACCTCATTTACCACTGGTCATATAATCATATCCTGGCCTCTGCTTAGGTCTATTAGCTGTTGTTCACAGCTCTCTCTCTCTCTCTCACATGCACGCACACACACGCAAACAAAACACAACAAAACAAGCTGACAATATGATTGTGAATTCTGTGAACCGCATGTGACTATCTGTCAGATAAATTCAGATTCAGTCATAAACTTTGCTCGCAAATCATGGAGTTCACATTTCCCACATTTGCTTTTAGCTCAAAGCTAAAAAAAAATGAGCATGTTATAATTATTAGATGACGTAAAAGACATTTTGAAGTTACATTATGAGCCAATTCCAGGAACATAACTTCTCTCCATCCCTTCTTTGTGTTCTAAGTGTGACTGATAGCAGAGCAGCTGTTTCCTGGGGGCTGCAGCTGGCTCAAGCGTGCCACCGATGGCTGTGCTGCACTTGTCCCCCTTATGCTTCCTGTTGGTTTCTATTCTGCAGAAACAATAATTGCCTGCAACTCATAGAGGGCGCTATTCACACTGGGTGGCTGGACCTGCTGCTGCTGCTGAGAGATGTTGAGGAAAATTGGACATTCTATGAATTTTCATGCATAGTTTTAATCACCATGCACTGTATTAGGTACATCTAACTAGACCAAATACAGTCCAATACAGCTGCAATATATTCTACCTTTGTGATGGATATAATGAGCAGAGGTGTGATTTGGGTAGGAACAAATTCGACAAGCATCAAAAATCTCATCCTGCAATGAACATTATAAAATTAACAATAGCTATTTTTATTGTATGACTGCATTAGTGTATGAGGAGTGTATTAGATATATGAAGAGAGGCAGACGGATACCAGAGATGAACATCTCAACATTGCATAAGTGCATCGTATCAAGTATCGTATCCCCATCTATAGTAGATTGTTTCAAAAATAAGGGGTGGTGACTTTCTTTACATGAAAGTCTCAAATGAAGCGTAATCATTTTCTGACATCGCCATGGTTTTGAGTCATAACTATCAAATAGACTTACGCCTTATAGCTGCCGGTAGTTCCACCCATGATGCAGCAGAAAATGAGTTTATCAACATGCTGACTCAAACCTAAAGCTCTCATCTGTTTCAAACCTTCAGCCTTGCCGCACACCACACCTCATGCTTCACCTTTTGTTTCACATCCTTGTCTGGCAAACCAAAATAAACATCCTGTTTGCTGCCAATCAGAGGCTATCTCCTCATCATTGTGTCAGCTTAGCTGTGGGTTCGACACATTTTAGCAGCCGTTTAGCTGCTCAACATATTTACAATATCTCTACTGGCCCACCCTGTTGATTATGAGTCAGAGCAATAGCTGTTAATGGGAGTCAAAGTGTGACTAAATTGAAAGCAATGAAAAAAAAAAAAAAAGATGTAAAGCTCTTATCAGCATTAAGGGTGTCAACTTTTGATTTTTTTTTTTTTACTTTACTTGCACAATTATTATCTTTTCTCAGGGAAGCCAAATTTACCGCTGAGGTGTGTGTGGTGTGTGTCAAACTCAAATACACAGTGGGCTAGAATTTAAAATTACAATCAAAGCCACTGGCCCACATTGAATAAATGAACCTTTAATACAGACCCAAACAAGTTTTGCTTTAACATTGAGTATGGAACAAGCAACGCTTTTGTAATTTAATCATGAAGACATGCAAAATCGAATTTCAAATTAAAAAATGGCATGTTATATAGAAATTGTATGGGTTTTTTTTTTATTTGCAGCCTTCTGAGGTAAATATGAAAATAAACTTTTCCACAGGCTAATAAATTTGAAAATAAAATAACAATGAATGAACAAACCATTCAAACCTTGGAGTAGCAAGAAAAAGTGCATAAAGAAAGCGTTAATTACTGCTCAGTTTGCAACACAGTGATCTAATCTGGGCGGAGTTTGACATTTGTGACAGGGGGGATTTGTTTTTTGCACATTGAAATGCACAATAAATAGGTAAACAATGTATAAGGCCACATCAAAAGAAAAATAAAGTTGCCACAATATATATAAAACAACAGTGTAAATAAATAACGTCAAATA
This sequence comes from Brachionichthys hirsutus, assembly GCF_040956055.1. Taxonomy (NCBI): domain Eukaryota; kingdom Metazoa; phylum Chordata; class Actinopteri; order Lophiiformes; family Brachionichthyidae; genus Brachionichthys; species Brachionichthys hirsutus. The sequence goes on from NW_027180334.1 coordinate 466,521, forward strand.
AAATAAATGACATTATGGGATTTGTAGTATTAGCAGTAAATGTGCTTTTCTGTACCGGCGGGCCAGCTCTAATATTAATTTTATATTGCCTCACGGGCTAAATATAATTACACTGCGGGCCAGAGTTTGACACCCATGCTAGATAGTTAATCGATATACTGTTTCTGGATCAGGGTTCACCAAAGGTAGTTAGTCTTCCAACATACTGACTTCTGTTAATCAGTGATGCCATCTTTCATGTACTATACTGCTGCCTGTGAACAGCGGCGACACACATGAAAGAATCCTTCCATCGTTCCAAACGGGGCAGTTATCAACCAATCACATGGGAATCAGTTTCCCTCTTGTCATGTGGACTTCATTTTGCCCAACAACAGTTACAGTTTAGCCAGATCCCTCTGGGAGTGACAGACTTCTTCACAACAAGCTTAATCATAGGACCTTTTCCATGTGATTAAATAAGGAGAAGAATGTGGCAAATACCGCAAAATGAAAATGAAAAACTGCACTGGAATTTATTTATTTTTAGGAATTGGAAAGTGGCGTAGGAATCGGTACTCGTGGAGAATGCTTTGAGTAATGTGCCAGATCCTTGTTTATTGATAACAGAAGCTAAATTGACTCATGATCTTTTTTTTAAACTTTTATTCAGTGATTTATTACTGGGAACACTCTGTTGTGGGGTAGGGGGGCTGTGCCTGATGACATTCACACAGTTAACATTTAAGTCTTTGAGCAGCTCCTTCAGAGCGGTTGGGGTTGGGGCCTTGACAAGGGTGCCTCAGTGGAGGAGCAAGCCTACTGTTCATCTTTCTAGTGCAGGAAATTGAACCGGCAACCCATCCAGTCACAACCCAACCTCTGTAAAGTTTAGGCCACCACATTAAAATAATAATCAGTAAAGATATCATACTTCATTCATCTCTGTCTGTGAGCTGGTGTTCCTCTTCTCTGGCTCTCTCAGTATGAGAATGTTGTAGCGACAATATTGGCAAAGAACAGCAGTGGTAAGAACCATTCGTGGTAAGTTTTGGGGGTGGGGCCTCACAGTCAGGAAGGTTCCTCCCTGTTTGTCGGCTTCCTTTCACGACCAAAACCATGCAATACAGGTGAATTAGCAGCTCAAAATATCCCACAGGTGTGGATGTGAGTGTGAAAGGTTGTCTGTCTTTTATCATTCGAAGCTGTGAGGAACTGCTTACTTGTCCAAGGTAGACGCCGCCTGTTGGCCAATGTCATCTGGGAATAGGCTCCGTTGCTCTGATGCACCAATCTCATCCCGCAAACCACTCTCACACCAAACAACTGAATCAGATCATCAGAAACAGGAAAGGGGAAAATTGATAAAGAAGCGTTAAATGTGGCCCAAAAGCACGAGATGAGATAAGATTAGATGTTTTGTTGCAGGAGCATATGAAGTAAAGTAGTGGAAGAGATTTGAGAGTCTGGGTGTTTCCAAAAAACAAACCCAAAGCAAATAGATTGACTGTAATCCAAGTTCACTGCACTTTGTTTTTAATGATCCTGCACAGGTTATCCATATTCTTTATAGCCATTTCATTCAAAGCTCTTTTACGATCACTTTCCTTAAAGCTCGAACCAACTGCAACAGATTCTGCTCACAAGACAGACTGTGATCGACTTTGCCAGGTCATCTTGGTCTAAAATAAACCAGTGTGTTTGTGCGAGTTATCCTAAGAAACTGTGAAAAATAATATCCTATATTATATCATATTTTCGTGAATGTTACTGGTCTCTAGGTTGATGTTGAGCTGGTGGTCAATCCAGTTTTGCTTTTACAATAAAACTCATAACATCTTAAAACCTTAAATGAACCCAAAACCTACTTCGGGATACTGAACTCATTGCGTTAGAGAACAAAACATATTTATGTCTATGCATGGCTGTGTGCGTGTACATGTGCGTCCATCCATGTCTCCTTGTCTTTTTATGAATTCATTCTGTGGATTAAACGCCGCGTGTGTGTTCCCAAAAGGGAACAAGTCCCAGGTGTTTCAGACACTGAAGTGCCCTCTCGTTCTTATTTGCGTACACAGATGTTTAAGCTTTCACCTTCTGTATACATATTGCCGTTCTGTAAAATCCCCCCAAAGCCCATTTTTAAACTGTAAAGATGTGCACATATTCTCTTTTGCATGGTGCACATTTAAGTCTATGCTGTGTGTGTGTGTGTGTGTGTGTGTGTGTGTGTGTGGCCAGTGAAGGTTATGAATGAGCTACAGTTACATGGCCTAATGGTCAATATGGACAGCTAATGAATGAAGTGTAAAATATTAAAACAAACTGCTGGGTGACGAAGCGCATGCGTCTGGTTTGCGTATCTCACCATCGTCATGTTCGTCACATCTGGCTTTGCAGAGATGCACACCCTGTTGATGCAATGGACACAAATATTTAAAACAGCAAGAGGTCATCGGGTTTGTTCGTGCACGCAGAGGGAACTCCCTCAAAACCGTGCGGTTATGCTTATTTTGTGCAATTTCACATGATGTGTGCATGCTTTGCATGAAATGAGGAGAGAAGGAAGAGCAATGGGACAGACAACGGACAGACATGTGAGCAGTAGTGGGGAGTGGTGATAGGAGCAGATGGACAGGGATGGGAGGTATCAGAGAGAGAGAGACAGAGCTGGTGATGGATAGACAGACGGGGAGAGAGAGGGGAAGAAGAAGGGCAATGATAAGGACAAAGACATCAGTCACGTTTAGGGGGACTTTCCCTCCTCCCCTATGAGAGTGGACCTTGATCCAAGCCACACAGACTCTACTGTGTCGTGGTGTGTGTGGCCCTGTGTCTGTGTGGGCCTGCAAGTGGTGGCTGGGCAAATCATGACTCAGCAGAAATAGAGCCGCATAGAACAGAACGGAGCACAGCTTCATTGTTGAAGCGGGTTTCATTGGCCTCACATTAGCCGCCATTCAAGCTCCGTCACCCGTCACAGAACGTCCCACAGAATTTTTCTTGCCTAAAAAATTTAAATAAATCAAATTTAAATAACTGATTATTACAGTATTTTATTGATCCTTAACTTTTGTTGAACAGCCCGTGACAAATATCAAAACTTTTAATAATTTCTGTTAAAACCTGTGAGGGGAGTATTAGTGTATTCCACAAGTATAGATAATTCCTAAAGCCAGTGATTTACACACCTATTATCTATAGTTCGATAATGTTAGATCTAATCATATCTAATAGAATGTTAGCCACCAAAATCTACTGGTCATACCAGAAATAATGTATAGGTCATGGTGATAAACCCCCGAGGACATGGAATTGAGCAATCATGCATTTTCTTTCTCATGAATTCAACCTTGCATATGTTAGAGGAAGAAAATGTTATGTCTTGCTATTTCAAAAATATATATATAGGCATTTTATGTCATCAAAAAAAGATCATTACATATAAGTAAGTCACAAATAGTTGTTGATCCTAAAGCAGCACTCAGTTCTTGCTTTTGTTTTTGGTGATAGGTTTGGTGAAGTGATAGTGAATTATTCCTTAGAAAATAAAACGCTTGTCTTTCTAAATGATCCCCAACTTCATCAACTGTCTAAAATATTTCATCTCTATGGGCTTTACAGGCAAAGCGGCAGCTGATTCCTACCAACAAGAAGAGCTTTGGCTCACCTGTTGCAGAGGGAAATCTCACTTGCTGTTAAGGCAGATCACCTGTGTTTGTCAAACAGTCAAACACTTGCACTTGCAGTTCCTGTTTGGGGAGGTCGGCTGGTTCTGGCAAACAGTGTCTGGTCTTATCTCTTGTGTTTTATGTTCCTAGGGAGCCAGAGACACAAGCAGCCCTTTGTGGTTAAGATGGAGTTGGTCTCACTCCAGACCGACCCATGCAGCTGTTCACCACTGTTGGACATATCCCTGTGTGGGGGTGTGTGTGTGTGTGTGTGTTGTGTGTGTGTGTAGGTGTGTGTGCATGGTTGCATTGGTACTTCTGTATATATGTGCTGAGGCACATGCTTGTAAGTGTGTCTGCACATCAATGATGATACATGTTTGAATTTAATATGTATGTAATGTTTGCATATACATTCACACATGACTCATCATTAATGATGTGAATGCCCAGCCAAAATGTCTCTTACATTTGATTTGAGAGATTCTGACCACTTTAAATCTACTAACAGATTCTCCAACAGGTCTTTGATTGAGACTGTATGTGAGGGACAGGCAGACCTTAACAATGGAAGAGCTGGATATACGTTTGTTCACTAAATGGTTAGAGCCAGGGGTGGGGCTAGAGCAGGAGCTCTAACGTCAGATTGACCCCCCAGAAATGTACCTGCCCTCTTTCTAACCCCTAACCCTTTTTTGTCTGGTATTTAATTTTAATCCTATTCACCTTCATGTCACCTTCACCCTCGATCTGAATTTATTTTATCTGATCTCCCACTTGTACTCCCCACAAGTATGATGGAAGTGACAGACTTGAATTCAGCATGGCAACAATTTTACTTTGTGTTGAGTTCTTTTTATCGACGATAGAAAGTATGAAAAGAAAGGGAAAGATGGACATTGTGGGCAGAGCCAAGGAAATGTTACATAACTGTCAACTAATGTAATTTATGCTTTTTTTTAGGTTGCAACACATTAAAACTCCAGTGCACTCGTTTTTAAGACAGAACTCGAGATAACTGCCCTTAACATAGGAGTTTGTTAAGGGCAGAACCTTTTTCCCAGCATCTGACCATTTTATGTACAAAGTACTTGTACAGTGACAGACACCTCCCTGAAATTCATGTCCGTGCTCAATTTGTACATTCTCATTATATTCCTCTCCTTCACCTGAAGCATTGTGACACCATTGATCCTTTTAGCAACAGGTTCATCGCAGAGTAACACAAAGTATACTGTATTGTGCATGTGTCCCATTATTAGCTTCTAAAGGGAGCTATCGGTGAAGCGAGCTGTCTTGGCGTTTAGTTTGAAGAGGCTCAAAGAGCTCTTAGTTGTGCTTGTGGACATTGTAGTTACATTAAATAAAACAAATAACCTTCACTTGGAGACAAAGTAATTTATTTAAGCATTCTTTAGATTTAATTCACCTTGAAAGTACTTTACTTTAATTAGCGTTTAGATATTTTATATGAAGTGGCTTCCAGTCAGGCGCTGATTTACTTACACTGTGACATATTTTGTCCCAGTGACAGTAGCAACATTACATTATTTTGTTTATGTATTTATTATCAGAGCCCGACATGCAATTTCTGTGATGAACAATGGAGAATGAAATAAAGTTAAAAATGGTTGTGTGTTAAATTTAGGTTAAAATTGTGTGGGGAAAATTGGCAATTACATGGAAAAAATGTAGAATTATGCAATGATTTTAATGTATTTGTAGTAAATATATATATATATATATATATATATATATATTTGTGTTAAATAACTATTATTAGTTTCTCATTGCCATATTGGAACATCGGCAACTGCATCCAGAAAATGTTTTGCTACCATTTCAGTTCAGAAGCCAGAAACAACATGATATACACATTCCTGATATCGTTTTAATGCTGTTAGCGATATGATAATCAGCTCCCGGCACAATGGGGGAACATAATTACCTCCATATTTAATTTGTAAAGCTGTTCATTATTTAGCCTAAACTAAACTAATTAAGTGCATCGGTGTCTTAGAGTACAATTACTTTATTAAACACTAAACATTCGCACCTAAAAGCTTTCCATGCAATACCTTTATTGAAACAAACAAACGGCCATGTCCAAAAGTCAGTTCCCAATCAAAAACATGCCACTTCAAAATAAATAATGCAATGGAAGAACAAGACTTTCCCGTTTTATCTGGGTTAACCGTCTTTGATTTGGCATCCTCTGCCGTCTTGTTTACTCCTGTTAATGTCTGCTGCCAAAATCATGACAGCCAGAAGCAGGCTAGAGCTGCAGCATTTAAAAAAAACACATTCTCTCAGTTTAGACTGCAGACAATGAGAACAGTATCCAAACCAGGTTCAGGTCACAAGATTTAGGTTCTTGCCCATATCTTAGAAATCTCACCATCAAGGGAAGACTGTGCCATAGCAACAGGATAAATTTGTGGTACATGGCTAAAAAAAACATAAGAAGCTCTTTGAGATTCCTTGACTAGTAAAAACATGCTGCTTCCACTCCAGCCACCACTATACATATTGTTCCCTCTCATTTGAAATGCATTAACCGAGTCAACCTTTTTCCCTCCATGGGTGTGCCACTTCCTCTTTCCAGTGATGTCCCACTCTGGAGGGAAGAGGCAGACAGGGTCACAGAGGTCAGCAGGTTGAGCTGCTAGTACAGGTTTCACCTCATAAGTGGGGCTTGTGAGAGGTCAAACTGGGATGCACAGACACTGCAAAGCACTTTGTGTGAGGTCCCAGCAGATCTGATTTACTGTTTATCTCTCATCGCTGTGTGCCTTACATTCTTTGACGCCATCGCTTGCTCATGATAAATGTTCCATCTGTCTCCTTTCAGTTTCACGTTGACAGTGGCTCGTACTGTCCTGTCTCCGTTCACCTGCCACCACAGTTTGTATGAGCGGAGATCATAAAGGCTATCAGAATTCACGTCATAAAACTGCTTCCCCCTCTGTGTTTCCTCATTGATCATTCGTCAAAATGACTAGATTTTCATTGTACTGATTGAAGACCCTCTTCATAAAAGCACTTGTGCATTCAATAGATAACAGGTACTACTATATCTATAAGATAACTGTAGCTATGTGAATTATATGTGTTTCTGCTTTTTCTTGACGTGAAATTAATTGGGATGGAGCCTTAGCTTGGGAATTCGTCTGCATATCGGTTGTGGTTTATTTATACAGGGACAGCGTACAATGTAATATTCTCTATGCAGGAAAGATGCATTGTACCAGGTTGTAGCGAAGATGCTAATTTTCACCGATAGTCCCTGGAATATTTGTAATTACCCACTCCTTCCCACCTACTCATTCTATTGTACTCCATTCTTCTGTCATCTTACCATTAGTTCCTGATTAGTAATCATTATTATTTTTACATTATTCATTGTGAAATCATTAATATTCCTAATTTTAATTCTGAACTATTTGGGAAAAAAATAGCAAATGTTCTGTTTTGTTTTGTAATTTTGTGTCAATCATTTTGTTTTAAACGTAACACTCTGCTGTCATTTCTTTCATTTGGTCAACTAAATGTCGATATTATCCGTTTATAATAAAAGTTCTAATTTTTTGATGGTTTTTGGGTGGCGTTGTTTCAAAGGATGGCTGAGGACAGATCAGATACAAGTATAGCTCTTTCTCTGCTTCATAGCCATGTGTTCATTTGTTCCTGTGTATATGATCAACTAAACAGAGAAAGGACAAGATCCCCTTTTCTTTCTCACAATAAATGGCACCACACTGGAGTCCATGTCTTTGTTCTGTTAAGTTCCTGGACTTCTCCCCTACATCTCCTTTCACTTGTTTCCTTTCCTGTCTTTTCTTTGTGATTGTCTCTCATTTGTCTTGCATCTTATTTTTGATGATCTGTGGCATCTCTGTCAGCATTGTGTCGGCGTGTATCCTGATCTCTGAAGGAACATCTGTCCGCTTATGCTACTGAGGGACAAACAGAGAGGGGGAATTCTTAACGGGCGTCAAATAAAAGGCTTTCACAAAGCAGAACGTTGAACACACTGGAGTCTGACAATCAGCATTTTAGTCTCCTCCTATTTAACCTGGAGTTGAAAAGATACGTGAACCTCCCTGAACAAATGCTGAGGAGACCAAAGCGTTGACTGAACGTTACTTACAGTCTTTACTTGGGTGGTGATGAGACATGCTGTTTACTCAGGCTTTGGACTGACTCGCATATCAAAGTGCATGTCAGAATGGAGAGATTAGGGCGGCAGAATAGGTTTTGGATTCTCCCTGCAAACGTGTTTCATTGTTGTCACCCACCTGCATGAACTTTTAACGTTGCTTAACACACACACACACACACACACACATAAACCACAGAGCAACTTTCCAAGACCCCGATAAAGTGCAGCTGCGTGTCTGCTCCTGATTGGAGGGTGCCCTGCAAAGGCTGCTTGGAGCCCGAATGAGTGTAGGTCATAATGACAGTTTTCTCTTCCACTGACGGATTTGGCTGCTCTCACTTGTGGCCATCCCAGCAGTTGATGTCATTTCAGGACAGGCCAGGGACCTTCGATCTATAGGTGTACACCTTTAACACACTCATGTACAGAGCTAAAGTGTCAGAGAGCGAGAGAGAGAGAGAGAGAGAACAGCGATGATGACCGTTTCAAAGAAAAGAGGAAGTTGTAGCTCCTCCTTGAGAGCTGAGGGATTTGCCATTCAGTTGTGATGAATATTATCACACTGGTTTGAAATGATTCACAACAAAAAGCGAGTCCTGTTAAATAAAAAAATCCCCAGTGGCATTGTCTTCCATTTATTTATCAGGAGGTAACTAATTTGCTCTGCCAGGAGTTCAGGTTACAAAGGCCAGGCTGGATGACATACAGGAATTTAAGTCCAGGATGCTTTGCTCTTCATTCTTCTGATCCCATTTTGCTTTGTATTCCCATTGTAGTCACTTTGAAGAAAAAAAGAAAGTATATGTTTTGACAACTTCACATTTCATTGGCTTTCATAGAATGGATTCCACGTTTGTCCTGCTTCAACACTTCAGTCCTCCTCTTCCACCTCTTGTATACCCCTCTCAGTGAATTGAACCTTGTCTTACTGTTAAATCACGCTCCTCAAGAATTCAGGAGAAGAGGGGAGGAGCGCTACCTTTTCGGAAGTGAAGCTATAGCTCTCTGACCCACCGCGGTGTAAGGCCCTCAGGCTTCACTGCGTCGCTCACACAAGATGATCTCTGTGAGGAAAGCAGTAGATTACATCTGAGAGGAAGGGGACTTCTGTGGAGTAATCCACTCTCCCATCTAAGGCACATGTGAGGATTGATAGGCGTCAGTTGTGTACGAGTGGAGGAAGAAATTAGTAGTAAAGCTTCTGTTCCTATGTTGAGAAAGCAATATTATGAGATATTGTTTTGTAAAATGTGGGCATGGGAAGTATTTCTACCGCCCAGGGCTTGAAATGTCACATGCAGGACAGTGGAAAACTATGAGTCATCAGAGATTTATTCTCAGAACCTATTTTATCTAAGCCAGAAACAGGAATTTCCGATTTGTTATTGTCACTGTGTCAATCGTAAAACAACTTCCTGATAAAAGAACTAATCCACTAATCCTCAGTGAGCAAATGCCATTATCTGAACTCGCTCATCCTCACCATTTGGACTTAATTCTTAACTGTATATTATGTCTTCTAGGGAGGGGATCCTATCAGCAGGCCATGCTCAGATCTATCCTCAGGAGGTGCTCCTCAGGTAAGATGGGAATACGGCTCGTTTTTTTATATTTTGCTCAGTGCATGTGAACGGCTGAATTGTGCCGCTGCGTTTTTGTTTGTCCGAGTTCTGTGTTTTACCTCAGATCTCAAGTGCAACTTGCAGGATCATATTCTGAATGACTCACATATGAACTGACACAAAATATGAGAAATGGCCCACAGCTGATACACATATCCTAAGAAAATGTGTATTGTATATACTGAAACATTACACAGCTATGTAATAGAGACACACATGATACAATGCAAAGGAAACAATCAATTTGATGTTTTGGAAGCGCCTCGGGAATACATTTTGTTCTTTTTTTTTTCATGTCTGTTAGTCCCAGCTGCCACAACTCTAGGTTAACAATGGATCCTGGCACTGCAGCCACTATTGTTAGTTTTGTCGTTTTGATGAATTCTCATATCACACGAGAGACTTTAATGGTGTCTTCATGGTTGTTTCAGAACACTGAAAACTCATCACACCATAAGTGATTTAAGTTTTGGAACTGAATGTTAATGTAGCTGGGATTTGTTTGCCCATCGTTGTGCTGATGCGTAGCCCAGTTTGTCACTTCTGATATTTGCTCCACTGACACGCATCTCGTCTCAAACTTACTGCAGATGTATGAATCCCTTATAATGTGAAATAGAAGCCAAGAGAAAATCTATTATTGTCGCTGTTGCTGTCATTTTCACTATCACAGTGATCTGATACCAGTACTGTCTTTCTCTGCTGTTGAAACCCCAAGAAGCATTGATTCCTGTAAATGTAAGCATTAGGTGTTTTCTCTGCTTCTATCATTTTGCACACAATGACTGATTTACTATTTGAATTACTAATTTCTTTATTTTTTGTCGGATGCATTTTTTAGCTGAGGATAATTAGATATTTTTGTCAGGCAGAAAAACAGAAGAGCCACAGGGCGTGTGTGTGTGTGTGTGTGTGTGTGTGTGTGTGTGTGTGTGTGCGTGCGTGTTTGCATAGCTCAATTCAGTTTAGCACCTGAAGATGGGAAAGATGTTGTTGCTGTTTCTGATTAAACATCAACAACACAATATGACATAATGACAAGGAGGATACAAAATACAAGAACATTTCCGAGAAATCTGTCATTTTCCGTACAAATGAATCAAGTGACAAACAGAACTGTGTTTACCCTTATGCGCTCAAATCGAAGAACTCAAAGTCTCCGCCGTTGATTTCAGTGCGATATAATAAGTGATTCAAAAAATGACCTAAATTTGAAAAGACTTGTTGACTTCTTGAGAAAGTATATGACGGCTAATTGGACACGCTTTGCGAGGGGGGCGGGGGCACACAGTGCAGTCCAGTGTGATAGAGCATTCCTGGGTCAAGTGACTGCTTTGAGAGTGACTCGACACTTTTGACATGTGGTTGGCTGTTCACCGGCAGAACACTTGTGTTCACAGTGTTTGCCTGTAAGGATTAGCTCTGTGCAGCTGCTCTGCTCCTACGTGTTGATCAAAACTATTAGGACAGAGCTGGTGCTCGTTGGACCTCTTTGCACCATCAGTCACTCTGGCCACTATATTAGAGCACAAACACTTCCTCATCTTGTCGGGTTCTAAATAGTTTATCATTTAAATTCGTAACATTGGTTATCAATCTATTAGCAATCAATTATTTAAAGTGGTTATATATGTTAATGAGATTTAAGGTTGTGGCTACAGTATGAGCTTCTTTTGGCCCTACAGGTATCATTAATGAGCTCCTGTCCCATTTTCCATCTGCCCTCATATCGATCAGGGTGTTCTCTTTATGCTTCTCATTGACAAGCAACCATTTCACTGCGCATGTAGCATTCACCCGAATGAAGGGGAAAAAAATCTGATTAAATTTAATGGTGTGTCAAAACCAACCTATTATCTAAATAGAATGATAGGTGTTCTTTGAATAGTTAGCTAATAGAGGGTAATTCAAGAAGATGTATTTACAGAACAGGGACAATTTTGAGAATTTCTAAATAGATTTGTAAACATGTGAAAGTTATTGCCCTAGAAACAGTAAGAGATTTATCTTTCTGTCATTATTCTGGTGACTGGTGCATCTGTCTCTGCAAAGGTGGAACTACACTGATAACTCATGTAACCACCAGAGGTCCATGTCAAGTAATGGAGATGCATCTGCATTTCTTGCTAAAAATATTAGAATAAATAACCTGATAAATAGTGCTTAATATGATTAAAAATGACCCCACAGATATAAGGAAACAGTCTTGGAAGGCTGCAACAAGGGCATTGTTAGTTCCACAGTGGGTCAGACTTCAACTCTCAAATGCTCCGCTATCACTGAGCAACAGAAATAGCGCTTGTGTGGGCCCTTTCGAAATTTTTGAATAATAGCCCTTGTCACCCAAAAAAGGAAACGGTAAGGTCTGTCCTTCCCAGAGAATATGGTGGGAAGAATCAATGACTTCCTCCATCTTTCTCCCTCAAGGGACAGGGCGACAACGTCTCACTGGTATTAATAGTATTCCTCTGATAAGCCAGTTAGTATTCTGTCTCACAGTGTCACAGCCTTTCGGTCTTGTTGTGAGAACCTCCTGTCATGGTATCAAAGAGTTCTTGTGGAACTTCCATTTCCTTTGCCTTCCTGTTTTTGTTCAACTCCCTGCACATCACTTTACATCACAACCTTTTTTTGCCCTACAAAAGAAGACCCCATCAGCAGACACTAACAATCTTCTCTGACAGCACTGTGATGGTGCTTTTTGTCCCAGAGCTATTTTACTATTGGAATCTTATGTCGTAAAATCCTTGGAGCACAGGTGATACACCTCGCTAGTTGACACGGCCGTTATCCCGAATGTCAGGTTGTATGTTTGCCTTAGGGCCAGCCAAAGTATTCAAGCCCAACACATTAGTCACCAACCCCACTGTAAATACAGCTGCTCGGCTTTTTGATGAGCTGATTGTTTCTGTAAAGACAGGAAACCTCATTTAATATGTGCCATATCATTACAGAAAAAAGGGGAAAAGTAGTTTAGAAAAAATAGTTTTTTTTTTATAGAATGATACAAAGGCGTGACGACAGTCACAAACATTATCATGGTTAATCTGAGAAGCGATGTTTGCCTGTTGAATGGATTACTTTTTTCTTGACTTCTGAAAAAGTTAGTTTTTCATTCTCAGAATGGTTTTATAGCTCCAATGCCACAAATAGGTTGTCTGAAGGGAGAGCATGGGAAAAATAGCTGCCGTTGTGGAGACTGCTGGGAAACTGCTGATTTCTCATTGGTAGCAGTGCAGGGCATTGTAGGATGAGGGAGCTCCCTCTGAGAAGGAAGAAACATGGAAACATGAACACAACGAGCATCAAGATTAGACCAGACCACGCAGACTAACTCACTGCAGTTTAAGCTCTGATGGATTCACTTCACTGTTAAAATGGTAAGATGGCAAGTTGATCTTAGTCATGGTGGCAATAAATGCGGTGAAGTGAGAACGATGGCCACTCTTGTTTCAGAGCCTTCTGCTATGGCTGATTTTATTATCCCCTGATGTCGGTGCATGCAGTGGCGGTCTGCATACCGACATACCAGGCTGATGGCTGCCAGCCCAAGTGGTTGAGCCCACCCAGGGTTGTGGACCCACTCCTGCCCACCTTCTGCTTTCCTGCCCAGCCCTGGCTCTGGATCAGAGACAGGCCACATGTCAAGGGACAAGGGTAATGATGGTCGTGGCCATGCCATCTCTTTCATGGCCCAGCCCCAGAGTACAATTTTGGCTAATGCTATTTCCTGAAGATAAGATGCAAACGAGCTCCTTTTACTTTTTTATCCACTCAGAATTTGGGAAGGTGATGAGAGGGTGAGTGTTTGCAAAATAAATTAATTATTTGCTGTGTTTCATTATAAGATGGGCTGTTGCCATGTCTGGTATCACTTCGCTTTAATTTAAAATATCAGAGAGTCATTAATGAGGTGAAATCAATGGAATTATATAGATATCAGCCACTTAATGTGCGCAGGATGAAATATAGCTATCCATATCGAACAATTTTCTCTTTATCAGTCCTTAAGCCGCTGAACCACGGCTTTGTAACATGACTATTTTAATCAGCCAAGACCTTTAAAATTATTTCCAGCTTAAAAGGAGATGGTTGGCGATACTCATGCTGCATGGAAATGCTTGTATTACAGCTTTAATAATACTTCCAGCAGTGACGCGTGTAGTAGGAGTAACATGGTAGTTTAGTGTCGAGGTGGGATTGCACCAGGGATCAGCTCTGAACCTCTTTTTGTTTGCCATGATGAATAGACAACAGGTGAGGTGAGACAGGAATCACCATAGAATGTGATGTTTGATATAGTGATCTGCAGTGAGAGCAGGGATCATGTAGAGAGGATAATTTAGTGGAGGTGGAAAGGAAGTGAAGAATCGTGTGCAGGCAGGCTGGAACGGGTGGAGGAAAGTATCAGGTATGCTCTGTGACAGGAGAGTGTCAGTGAGGATGAAGGGAAAGGTCTACAAGACAGTGGTGAGGCCAGCCATGATGGACGGCTTAGAGACAGTGGCTCTGAGGAGAAGGCAGGAGGCAGAGCTAGAAGTGGAGGAGATGAAGATGCTGAGGTTCTCCTTGGGAGTGACCAGGTTAAATAGGATTGGAAATTAGACAATAAGAGGGACAGTGAAGGTTAGACGGTTAGATGGTCAGAGAGACCAGACTTCGATGGTTTGGACGTGTCCAGAGGGGAGATGGGGACTATATCGGTAGAACAGGGCTCGAGGATGACCTAGGAGAAGATACAAGGACGTAGTGATGGAGGACATGAGACTGGCTGGTGTTGGGGAGGACGATGCAAAGGACAGGGTGAAGTGGAGACGGTTGATTTGCTGTGGCAACCCCTAATGGGACAATGTTGTTGTTGATGTTGAGTCACTTTCAGGCAAATAACTGGAATAATTGTAGTAACTGGAATAAAATAGAAAATAGCCAAAATTCAAAGACTCAAACATGAATAATATGTTTAATAATACTTGACTAATACTTTCAACTTGGGTCTCGATGAAATACCTCTTAGATTCAACTTACCGGTACTCGTTAATTTACTCGGAGTGACAGATTCCAAAAATATGAAAAACTATTTAATCAATTAGCTTGCAAGTTCTAAGATGCTACAGTGCAATGTTGGCAATAAAGTACAATACTCCTTTATTTTGCTTCACAAGCATAGACAGTACCACAGCGCAGCGTCATGTGGACATGTAGCATTCCATCAGTTGCATCAGTACCGCAGCATCCTGTATTATTTGTTTAGCCAGAGTTGTGTATCGATGAACGGAGTAAAAAAGCATCTCCATCCAAAAAATACAAGAAACTGTGTCTCCTCCTTCAAGAGTATATTCCATAGAGATGTTTCACCTGAGACCAGTGAGGGTGGTTGTGGAACCTCATGGCGTAGGGCATCAGCCGGCCTCTGTTTTGCTGTCTCTGTTTGAAGATGGCATCGTCACCGGAGAGCACACATCCGTCCACGTGCCCCTCTGATCCCAATCATTCATAAATTCAGCCAGAGAGATTTGTATCTGCCCCCCAACTCCCTTTGGCTATTACGGAGGAATGAGATGATACAGCACATACCCGCACAAACACCAATCACATGTCTCATGCTGAAGACGGCCGTGTGCTTCCTCTAGTCGTCTTGCTATCAATTGTCGGTTTGTTCCTGCTACTCCTGTTTTTGCATTCACGGCACATTGTCTAAGATAGATCTTTAGTATGAATCATCCGAACATTGTAAATTTTGTCATGGATGTATTTTTGTAATGTTTTGCTGCTATTCCGCTAGCTGCAGCCCATTGTATTTCCTAATACCACTTTGTACCTCTAGAGGTGTCAGATAGAATACAGTCCTGAGTATATAGTTCTAAAAATAGAACTTTGTTCCACCACTGTTGATGCCTTATTCTCTCTCCCTCCATTCCCAGTCCGTGCCTGTCCTCTTCTCATCTGCCCTCATTGCCAGGTTCTGTAAATTACCTCCGTACTGTATCTCATGTCGTCACTGTCCCTCGTTCATCTCTGACACTGTGTTCGCTCCCAATGGGGTGTCCTGCAGCAAGCTGTAAAGCTAACTGAGCTATAGTGTAAGGGATTTCTAAACCCCTCTTCCGGTCACTGTTCTCCATCGTGGGTGAGTAGCTTGCAGCAACTAGTAGCTATACAGCCAAAAATGGTTGCAGGGGTTTCTCCGGGTTTTTGGAGACACCGCTGTCAGGCCGCCAACTTTTCATGTCTTAATATATTCTCTCAATAACTGAGTTTAGTCATCAATTCCTTCCAGCGTCTTCTGCTTTTATTCATTTCTCTCTCTTTCTCACCATTTCTCCCTCAGCAAGTAAAAATTATAGTGAAATTTCCCCTCAGTCATTTATCCCCGATTCAACACTGCATGCAGGCAGCATCGAGGCTGTAACTTACCAGAATGTAAATAGAGCAGTGTTTTTTGCATTACTTCACCGCTTATTTTTAGTAGCTGAACAAGAGCAGGCAAAGGGTGTGCCTTTTCAAGCCCTGACTGTAAGTCTTATCAGCTGAATATACAGGAAGAAAAGAAGAGAAATTATAACTCAAACAAAACAATAACGACATAGTGCACTGTAGGAAGTGATGTGTTGATTCATGGTTTAAAGTTTTGCTGTAACTGGCAGACAATACTGAGGCAGCTTTTTTAAACATAGGGAAAGAATGTTGCCTCGCTGTCTCTGTTTTTCTCTTTGTCGCTGATGTATTTCACACACTACTCAAGGCGTAATACATTTTCATTTTAGCTGGAAAGTGAAGTATAATGATATTGTATCTGTTGGTGCGTACTTTAAGTGACCAGCAGTAGACTCCAGGCTTCCGTCACCTGGATTTTCCCTGCTTTCCAAGGCAGGTTGTAAAGGAGGTAATTTTTTCTTTAAGAAAGTAACAACTTTTATATTGCAAACAAGCAAAAAAAAAAAAACTTTTCAAAGCAAAGTCAAAGTAAAAGCTGCGTCTCGGATCAGTATGGCTTTGCCCAGAGGCGATGTTGGGATACAGCACATATCTTTGCTTCCAGGGTTCAGACCAGTTACATCAGTCCATATTAGCAGACAGCTCCTGCAGGAGTAAGCTAAACAGTGGACAGTGCGTGTCTCACCTTTGTGCCAACCAACTGCTCACAACCAGAAAGCAAGATGTTCTCCAATCATACATCTTTGCGCTAAAGCAGCAAAGCCAATACTGGTTGCTTTCCACTGGGATTTGTTGTTTTCCTCCACTGTTTTTAAAGATTTTGCTGAAATTGCGTAATCCTGAAAGGACGACTTTGAGACCAGCCAAAATCTGCAGAGTAATGCTCCAGAGCTGGTCGTGTGTTGCATAGATGACCTACTGGTATTTTATGTAACTTTCTTGCAAGAGAATGCATGAACATGTGTCTCTAAATGTGTGTGGGTGCTTTATATGTGCCTATTGTGAAGATAGAGGCGCTAAACCCTTCGTGATCAGCACAGTCACTGAACATGGTGACAACATGATGACTCAGTTGAATTTCCACTGAGGTAAGCTGTCACTCTCTGGTGAACAGTGAACTAACACGAGCATTAACACACTCACTCACACACACACACACACACACACACAACTCTCTCCCTCTCGCTGATGATCTTGGTGCGCAGCCATAGACACGCACCCACAGACGCACTCTTGTGTTTGGCCTTGTCCCTGTCCAAACAGTCCTTCTATATTGAGAGGCTCCAATGGAGAGGATCAGCTCCAGCTTAGATGCCCCTTCACACTTCCTCTCTCCCTGTCTCCAAACCCTCCCTCTTGTGTGACCGCAGGGCTTTCCTTCCTTCCTTCCTTCCTTCCTCCTGACACATAAGAGGCCTGGGGGAGTCACAGTGGAGCGAGGATGGCCGGATGTGCCCTGATCAGACACAAAGTCAGACACACTGACAAGGACCAGACATGTAGGCTGGAGGATGCTGCTGCTACTGTGGGCTTTGGACTCGGTTGTCTTCCCATCCGGTGCTACAAGGAGAATGACATCATTCCTGTTTTGATCGGGACAACAGGAAGGCAGAGGGAGATGGAGAGCAGCGTGTTTGTGGGTGAACGTCAAAGCAAAATCTGGAAATTAAAGTGTTGATCAGGGAGGAGGCAGACCTGTGATAAGGCAAGTGGAAGTAGATCTGACCCCGGGCCTTCAGAAGGCTTTGATGTAGCCTGTGGAAATGTTTGATTTCCTTCCACTTTTCCTGCTCCTCCTGAATTTAATCAAGCAATAAAACATGTTACTTTTTGCTGGTCAGGACTTCTTTTATAAATCAGTCTCAAATAAGAAGCACAGCGTTTGCAAGTGAAGGGCGTGCACCTCACACAGGAAAAGAACTAACTATACAAAGGGACCTCACGTTTTCATGTGCACCTCTGTGCATGCACGCTATACCAAGACTCATAGAAACTCAGTAGTGTAAGAACGACAAGACAGCCACTTCCTCCACCGCGCTCTCTGGGAAGGCGAGAACAGGCATAACAGCAAGCGACTGAAAGAGAAGAAGACGGAGAAGAAAGCAAGACAGAATAAAAAAAAAGACAGTGAGAGTCATAATAATAGCAATTTCTTACCCCCCACCCCCATTCGCCTCTATTCTTTTTCTCAGAAGAGGTTCAGTGAGTGCCAGCTGTGCTCTGCTTCTGCTGTACAGTGCACACTACTTCAGAGAAGTCAAACTCACTGCACTCCTTCCACCCCATTGAACTGCCAGCTCTGGTAATCAATTCTGAGCCTTGTGCTGTCACTGCTGGCCTCTGGACACAGCAGCTGGCTGCAGGAAGACAAGCACTCTTCCACAGAGCCTGTCCACCGATCAGCTGCACCCAGCTGTGTAGCAGCAGCCCCTCTATTCAGAGTCCTGCTGCTGCCGCTGGTGAGGGAGGCCTCTTTCATTGCTGTCATTGCTGACTGGAGTCCCCTTCACCATACTTTCTTTTTTTTACTTCTTCCTTCCTAAATTTTCAACCCAACAGACACATCCGCCCTTGAGCTGCACAGCAGGCCTCACATGTCTGTCTGAACTGGCTTTCTGTATTCTTTCTCTTTCTTCACAAGTCAAATAGTCCATCTGTCTCTGCCTTTACCAACGTTTTCTACACGGTTTCCATCTTGCTTTTTCTCTTCCAGCCATTCTCCTCCTGTCTTCCATGCTGGGTTTTTAGACGAACTTTCCTTCTTTTTTTGCTGTTTTACTCTTTCTTTCTTTTGCCTCTATCCATGTCCCTTCTGCCTCTCTGTTTAGTGGTACCCATTTTTCTTCTCCGTCTTTGTTGGTTGCCATGTCTCAGTTTCCGCACAATTTCCATTTCATTCTTTGTCACTCTGCCGCAATCTAAGCTATGCCCCCTTTTTCCAAATGCCACAATACTGTATCTTTTCTTCTCTCTTTTTCTTTAGACTAACTTCTTTTCTGTCCCCCTTTCTGCTGTGTTTTTTACAGGTGTCTGTAAGGCGGGGATTTACATTTTCTCAGGACAAGCAGCCCGTGGAGAGAGGCCTGCTGGCAGATCAAAGGCTCCGGCTGTAAAACGATCTGAAAGAGTCCGGCATTAGCATCCATCAGGGTACCTTGAAAGCTCCCTGGTCAGCCGAGAGGGAAGCTGAGGGCCCCCCAAAGTGAAAGCCCAGTCTGGAGAAGGGTGATGAGGGGGCGCAAGGAGGGTCGATTGGGAGTAGGGACAGAGAGAGAGGTGGAGGGATGATTAACTGGCTACCCTGCTGAAGGCATGAAGGAAATATTTCCAGGATGGAGGAAAATTCCCATAACAAGCAGCAAATGGTTTTATTTCTCTTTTGAAATGACCCTCCCACCCCCTCCCTATCTCTTCCTTTTGCTCTTCCCCTCTCTCTTTGTCCCTCTATCTTATTAATTTATTTTTATAGTGTTGCGGCTGTAAGGGGAGAACATCTCCATCTGTGCAACATCTCCACTCAGCTCACCAATCCCAGACTTTTTACTACTGTCATGTCTGGTTGGGGATAGTAAGTGCAGGGATGGAGTGAGGAAGGGAGTGTGGGAAGAAGAGAAACCTAGATTGGCTTTATTTTTTGGGATTTTCAAATGACAGATTTGAGAGTGGGAGAGAGGTCAGGGTGGAAGGAGCATAGGGGCAACACGTGTATCCCTTCCATTGTACAAGGAATATCGTTAGCAGTCCTGAGATGTAAAGGTACAGTGTATACTTGTATGATAGTGATCAAGATTAGACCTGCATTACAGGTCTGTTCCAATGCCTTCCAGTGTCTTTTTTAAAAACGTAAGTGGGGTGCATTTGTCACATAAATCTTAAATGTCAGACTACATCATTCAGGTTGATCTTGCAATAAAAAAAGAATCCCCAGAAAGAAGATTTATAGACTCTGAGACCTGTGAGCTCCCTTTTTCCTGGAAAGATTTTTAACTGTGTTATGCAGTGATAGTTTCAAATGTCTGCATTTTTCAAATTCCCAAATCTTCAGTGGAATCTCAACCACTGCTTGCTGATTATGACCTTATTAGCACTAACTTTCTCTCAAATATCTCACTGCAACACAGTCCATTGATCTATGTGTCAATTAGTGTTCCCATAAAGGAAGTTGTTTCAGGTGTCTCTAAGCATTCTTTTTGTGAATGTTGCATCCAGTGTTCAAACATAAAACGATGTCTAAATGGGCTGCATAATAAAAGTAGCATGTTAGCGGTTGTTGCTATTACTCATGACACATTCAGGTACAGCATCGAGTGTAGGACAACTATCAGTGCTTGGAGCCCAAAACACAACTCCTGCAAATATACACATAAAACAAAATAAAGAGAATAGAATATAAAGCCTTTATTGTCATTGCATAGTGGCTACACAATGAGATTAGGAGAGGAATTGAAGGACATTTTTGTCGTGGAGTTTTGTTGTTATTTTACGTAATGTTATTTTAATGGTTAACACTTTATGAAGGACTAAATTTAGCCATTGGCTAATTTGGACATAAGAATAAGGAATACTAAAGATTGGTGGAACACATTTTTCAACAATTTAAGAATAATGTTGACAATGTGGTATTTGTTTTCACAAATAGCAATTTATGTTTTAGCAATTTAAACACTTATTGTAACTTCATAATTGAAAATACAAACCTTATAAAAGAAAACTGCACACAGAGATGACTGAATTCTCGTATGTGATGAAGTAATATAATAATATAATGTCACATTCTGACACTAGCACTTGCTTATTAACAATTTTGTATAATTTAATACATGAATACACACAAAGACTTGCACACACACGCTACACACAGATCCCTTAAATACACAATTGCTCTGGTTGTGTGTCCCTCCGTGTGCAGCTTGCTGACATGTGTGGAGCCTCCTGCGTGCGGGGCCAGAGTTGCATGCCACTGTCTCAGTCAGTAATGGATGTCCTGTTTGCTACACACAGACACACACTCACACACAGACAGACAGTGGCTCAGCTCGTCCATTCTGTCCACCCAAGGATGAGTTCCTCCTCTGTTTAGGAAAGAGGATGTGATCTCACTCGTTAAAAATCCAACCTATGTCGCTTGCCACTCATGACTTAATCCAGGCTTCTCCTGTCTGCAGAGTTCGCCTTCCCCTTTTCTCCTCTTACATTTCCTTGGTCTCTTTGGCTTCCTAGCTCGGTGTCCCCTCAATTACACAAAACACATGCAGGCATTATTTATAAGAATAGAATTTCCACCAAAACAAACCATGAAAATTTATCAAAAACACGCTAGACGAGAAAGACTATACTTAAAGTAGGTACCATATCGATGTAGTTGAGCATTTTTGTAAGATGTACAGCAAAACATGTCCTAAAGTTTATAGTATATGCATGTGTTTCTATAAAATGTCAATACATGGTGAATGGTCCATTCCGTTCTGATATATTAACAAGAGTAGCAGTGTAACAAAAACAGATAGATATAAATACAGAGCTTGGGAGTGCATTAAACTGTTTGTTTTTGGAAAAGTACAAAAAGATGGCAGGTATATTTTGAAAGTGACTATCTGCTCTCAGTTCTGGTGAGTGTGATACAGCAGTGCGAGATTTAATGCAACACTACTCTGTCCAAATTCATGCATTGTGCGAGTGCGTGTACTTCCTAACAGAACACTAAATGGTAGAGTGCAAACAGAAATTCATGATCTGAGGCTCCACTGCATATTGTTCAATTCACAGTGAGTCAGGGCAATACAATTTAAAAATGTGGTTACCATTTTTTTTAATTACAGGCGGCACCCTGCAGCTAATTTCGAGGAAGTTGAACCCCATGGAACCTAAAAGGCGTCAAATACTGACGGCTTCAGTTTACTTCAGCAACATGACAACCATGATATTTGTAAAGTGTAATTTTACATAAAAGTAAAGTGTAATTTGCATAAAAACGGCTAAATTAATGTCTCTCTCACACTTGTCAAAACTCTTCTTGTGTTTTTGACAACATCATCCCCACCATAAGCTGCACAAGTACAAACTTGTTGTGGTCAGGGGAGGCAATTTAATAAAAGAAATGGTGTGCAGTTTGGCACACAAACGTTCTCAGCTGTTTTAGTCACAGTAAATGTTTCATTTAGATGTTTCGGCAGCTGGCATATGTGCAACTACATGCTTACATATTTTGAACAACAACTTTTATCTCCCTCTAACGTCACTAACAGTTTGTGCATGTGTTCTTGTTTTTAAGCCACTTTATTTAGTACTTTCATTTCCAGTGCAACCTGTTGGTCCTGCTTTCCTTTTTCATAACGATACACTTTATAGTCTACAGATGCACGTGCACTAAAACCTTTTTTTCTTCTGTATTGTCAAGACGCTTTTCATTAGGCTGTATTATAGAAAGTTCTATCAGAGAGACGGTGTTTAAAAGAAGTGAGCATTTGGGGTGAAAACCAAATGCAAAGGGGATTTGAGAAGCATGATTACAGAGTATCCTCGAATCTATCTGTCATCGTCAAACTGTAGAAAATTAGCACACTAGTCAACGGTTTGTTGAGGTTTTCATTTTTTGCTTTAGTATTTGAAAAACAGTTTAAATCATGTCTTACTTGTCACAGTTTGCCAGGGCAGCTACACGAATGCTGCAAGTGCCTGTGGCACCTCATAACTCAAGCAACAGGGAGAGACGGCTCATTTGACGTATTTTGTTCTAACCTTTACCTCACACACTCTATTTCAATTTCAAACATCTTCCTGTTGATTTGCAATTTATTTTCCCCTCATTTTCTTTACCTGCTAAATACTTCTTGTGATTGAAAGCTGGGACCAAAAACCAGCATATACCCTGGGCCGAAGGCCTGAAGATACTCGATGAGTCAGTCCGCATCAGTAAGTCATAGTCGTTAACAGGTTTCAGAGTAATGAATTACATGGAATGGCATTACATAATTAGGATACAAAAAATGTGACTGCAAAGCATGTTACAGAAAAAAAAGAGGTAATGGGATTACAGTTACTTTGAACAGCTTTCCTTTTATGCAGCACAGTCCCACCAAATACTTCCACAAATCAGTGCAGCAGTACTGGATAATACTATGGAAATGTTTTAACAGTCTTCACCCTTCATCAGTTTCACCAGATTCACTTATTAGTCCAGTCTCACCGGAATCATTACACACTTCCTCATGAGTCATACTAGCAACTTGGAAAGAATTTGCTTTTGGATGATTTTATGGTATTTTTATCAGCAAAAATTCTCAGTAACTTCAACTCCCTTACAGTTTCTTGATCAAGTCCATGTTCAGTACACCATGATTTTATTCATTCATTCATTTTCTTGGCCGCTTTAACCTTCTTTTGCGGGTCACGGGTGTTCCTGGAGCAAAACCAGCTGACTGTGGTACAGCCCGGAAGCGTTGCCAGAGCATCACAGGGACAACAAAGGACAACCACTCATGCACACACTCACACCTACGGACAAGTGGGTGGGCCCAATTCACCTACGTTGCATATTTTTGTAGGTGGGAGGAAACAGTAGCACTCGGACAAAACCCACGCAGACACTGGGAGAACATACAATTAACTTGTTCAGCTCAACAACTGGATTAATAATATCAGCTAGCAGTTGCTACAACTAAGCATAGATCTCACAATCGGAAAGGTGTAGTGTTAAGGTGGCAATTGGTAACACAGAAAAAGACTATTACTCTTTGCATATTTTATTCCTAAGTATGGCTTCTGTGTACTCTTTGCAACACTGCTAACATGCCCCACTCACATGTCCTGGTTTGTCCACTGAACACACAGACAAAGCTGATATCAACCCTTCTTCAAACTGCTGTGATGACACTAAACAATCCAACCGCAGAGATGTCAAAGTAACGACGTCTTGCCAGGATCAGAATTCCAACTAAATGTTTATGAGAATTTCTGATTTTAAATTCTTATTCCTCCTCATTATTGAAACAATGATCTTGTTGCTGTTCTGCATGAAAAAGTAGTTCAAGTCCACTGATGATAAGCAGTCAAAGTATAAGTGGCATATCAAGGGAAAAAAATTACTTGCTTCAATTTCAGCAAGTGGTGTGTAATGAGAAAATTTGGCTTTACACCTGAACATTATAGTTTTTCAAATTTTTAAATCTTCCAATTTAACATCCACTTTCATCAAATTGAGAGATGTGAGCTCTCTTTTCAGCATGCTGTCGGTCACTCTGAGCCATGTGCAATCTTGCTAGAATATGAACATGGAAGAAGAGTCTTCATATTCCAGAAATGTTTAAAAAATATTTCCACTCGACTTCATCACATAAATCTAAAAGTGGGAATGTGGTACCAACCGCAGAGGATCAAGTATTTTAAGTTGTTGCTTTTTGTTGTTGTTGTTAGTGCTGTCGCCTCGCAGCAAGAAGGTACCGGGTTCGAATCCTATCTGTGCAGCGTTTGTATGTTCTCCCCGTGTCTGTGAGGGTTTTCTCCGGGTTCTCCGGTTTCCTCCAACCTCCAAAAGCATGCAATTTAGGTGAATTGATCACATTAATTTGTCTGTAGTGTATGAGTGTGTGTGCGTGTGAATGGTAGTCTGTCTCTGTGTGGCCCTGCGATTTGCTGGCGACACATCTGAGGCGTACCCCACTTCTCACCCATAGCAAGCTGGGATAGGCTCCAGCAACGCCCGTGAAAAGCGGCTATAGCGGCTGCTGTGAGACAATCGTCTCATCTACAAAAAGATGGATGTTTTTTGACAATAAAGAGTTCTGCTTTTGTTACATGTGTGAAACACTTTGTAGTTCATGGTATATGTAGTTCAACCATCTATAGAAATCACATAACGACGCTAAAATCTGTGTGCTGAAGATTTAAAAAAAAAGGTTTGGTAAGTACTTCTGTGACATTTTGCTACAAACACTTTTGGGGATTTTTGATATCAGCCGTGTGAGTATACTGTTGACCACACAAAGTGCCCTCATCGGCACAGACAAATTCAGCTGAGGAATGCGTCTCACAATCAGCTTTATCAGGTGTTTTGTCTGAGGGGCATCCGAAGTGGGCGTGGCTTTACAACTGATAGGCTTTTCGTGATGCACACCTCTCTCCTCTTTCCTTTCCACATCTCCCAACTCAACGCAGCTCTTTGTTCTCATCAACCTTTACGTGCCCCCTTTCCCATCTCCTCGGGTTAATTGATGGAATCCTGGCCAAAGTACCTCTTTAATGTTTTTGTACAGCATCTGTTGAGATTTCAGGTTTTAACATTTAGAGATTTTTGATTCATTCTATACAAAACACCTCACAGCCAAGCCTACCTCCTGTAGCACCAGTGCCCTTGACCCGTAACATCCAATTGATTTATCCCTGATTGTTAGGAGGCCTCCGGTGCTGTGTCTTGATTGGCTCCATATGAGAACAGAGCAGAGAGGTCGTCTATAACAATCATTTTCAGTGGCTCATTATTCCCCGACCAAAGAGCTCAAAGACCCAATTTCCTACCACACTGTTCATAAAAGTGACAGATGGCCAAAACCTGGAAAAGCTTTCCTATAATCGTTAGCCAAGTGAAGTGCCACATACAATGCTCTTTAGTATGGTGGAGGTTGGACTTTGCTCCATCTCTCTCTCTCTCTCTCTCTGTCTCTCTCTCTCTCTTTCTCACACACACTCCTTCCACCTTCTCTATCCTGTTCATTTTTTCCAAGGTGAAGAATGTGAAGGAGGAGAGCGCAGTGTGTTTAATAGCTTTAGGCCATATTCCACCCAGTTGAGCTTTCCTCCTCTTCGCATGGCCCACAATGTGGATTCAGCACACAAATATTTGCTAGGTAGTCTCTCACTAAAAAAAGGCTCACTCTACCTTAACGCGGGACAGCACTTAAAGTCACATCCAGAGACAGGGGCCAAGACAAGGTCTCCTTTCATCCCACAGACCTGCCACTCTGTGGTATTCAGGGTCATCTAGTCACTTGAGCAAATCTGCACCCCTCTGTGGCTGCCTATGAGGAGCTTTTCTTGCTGGGGAAGTGCCTGTGTGATAAATGTGTGGTTTGGAGCAACAGCTGAGACTAAGACTTGGCCTAGCCTTCCCACTGCCTGTTTCAGACACAAGTGTGGTTCGCGCATATCTTGGCTCGTTTTCATGAATGACCTCTCTCTTTTTTTTCTCTACCACCAATAATATCCAAACTCCTCTGCTCAGCATTTAAGAAGAAGAAAAAAATCCTTCCATTTTTTTCTTGGAGGACTTTTCTTTTCTCATATTTGTTTCCACTCCTGTCTTCTTTGGCAGAGTAAAATGCTAGGTCATTGCAGTAACTGTATCCACTGCAGGGTGGCTTGGATGCTTGCGTGGGGTGGTGGGTGGGTAAGTGGGTGGTTTCAAAGATGTTCAAAACATAGCTCTTCTTGCCAGTGAGGTTTTTCATTCACCAAGAAACAATTTCTTCCTCTTACGCCCTTTTTCAGATCATGCATGCAGGTTTGTTTCCTCATATGTCTTTTTTTTTTCTCCTGCGTAGACAGCTCGACCACTGAGCAAAAAAAATAAATAAACTCACATAACCGGGATTGAACACATGTTACAAAGCTGTCACCTCCTGCATACACTTGATCTGCCAGTGGCTTGTACCATTTCAAAATATTTTATTTGACCAGCTCATCTGCAGTCTGTTCAATCATAATGGAGTCACTTCAGCCACCGATTCATCAAAAAATAGGGGGCCTAACCCCCATCTCCCTCAACCATCTTTCATCCTGGTTATGTGGCCCTCCCATATGCGCCTCTAATCTCTCCCTTGTGCCTCTGAAATGTCAGTGCAGAGGAGCGAGTATGTACTTGCTTGCTATGGATTTCCCATGGAATGCGCCATTTTGGGTTCACCCTGTGTTCGTTGCCTGTTTTGATAGGCAGTGATTATGGAGTATTTATTTTCCTGCTGGGTGTGGGGGCCCAACCTGTTGGTACACTACCATTGTAAGGCGGGTTGCTGTTTTGTTTGAAGTTGTGACTCATGTGTTGGTTCACCCAAAACAGATTCGCAGACAATTAGATTAGCTAACATCAGATTAGATCTGTATTTCACATTCGGGCCCCCACCAAAAACCACATAAGGGTGTTTTTGCTGACAATGAGAACTAATGCGTCTGATTATTTTTATTCTATTTCTTTTTGCATGTACATGTATGAGTGAGCGTGCATGTGTGAGGAGGTGTAAGCATGTGCATACATACAAGGTAGTCAGGGTGTGCGTACCTCTTCCTGTTTGTTTGTGTTTGAGAGAAAAGAGCACTTGCAAGTCACAGGGGTTAAGCCCCCAACTATCTGAGTCACTGGTGAATGTTGGAGGTCTGGGATCGGGGCTTAGTGGAGGAGGGGTCAAAATGAGGGAGAAAGTGAATGATGGAGGGAGGGAGGCCAATGCAAGACAATTCCCCCAACGTTGGGTCATTCACAGACACAGGAAATGCTTGACCTCACACCCTGAGAAATGTCCACAGCGGCCCACTTGTGTTAAAGGTGTAATTGAGCATAATTCGGAGCTGGCAGAGAGAGAAAAGGAGACGGACTTGCGTGCCCCACATGCCTGCCTCCATCTGGCAGCCTGCGACACACCAGAGCCAAGCTTACTGCACAGATTTACAGCAAATACCATCTCTAAACAAGCAAGGGAAACTTCACAACAACAAGGATCCTTTCAGTCCAACTCCTTATACTCAGGCAGTAGCGGGAAAGGCCCAACTCGTACACATTTGACTGAAATCTTTGCTTCATGCATCATGTAATCGAGAGGATAAGCTGCGCACATCTTAATTATTTTTTCCGTGCTTTAAACAAGAAATGAAATTGTGCATGACACTGAAACTGAGACAAAGAAGTCAAAAAACTTGACTGCAGATATTAGTTCTGCATTCCAGTCATTCACGTTAGCATTGGACTCGATTCTTCCTTACAGCTCAGTTCACCGCCTCTGCAGTGTCGTGTCTGCATCTGTCTGCATCTGTATAAGACATAGAAAGTAACATTCTGTACCGAGCTCTAACCAACACAGAGTGAGAAAGGTAAGCGAGGTGGTGGTTCAACCTGGAGACCAATGTCTGCATCCTGTGTTGATTCAAATATCACAGACCTTTTCTTTGTGTCTATGCTACACCAATCAGCAGATTCACCTTAAACACGTGCTGGAAAGCTGTGTTTGCATGCAGACACGAACAGGAAGGCTTTGTCCATTGCATACAGATGCTAAGGATATCTTATGAGGCACGGAGAGACATGGCAAAGTCGTTTCCGTATATAATGAAAAAAGATGAGAACATGTTTGCATTTATTTCATCAGGTTTTGGACATTGGCTGATAACGTCGTCTCCCGTTCATGTTGATGTTCATGTTATTCCTTTTCCTTAAGTCCAGTCACATTCTGAACCCTCCTGTGCAAGACATGTATGTAAAACACCAAACAGCCAGCTGCTTCCTCTTAGAAGTGAGACAGTGAGACAGGAATGCACTTTCATTTTGGCCCTTCATTCATAAGAAGTAAACCATCGACATGCATGCAGGGGCTTCAGTGACGGTAGGAGCTGTCAGACATTAATGTGGTAAGGAAGTTGGTCTTGGGGGGGGGGGGGGGGGGGGCTGTGATAGGCTTGGGAAGTTGAGCATAAAGCATGGGGCTTGGTGCCAACCTCTTTGTAGAAACATCGGATTAATGACACAGTTGATCAAACTCTTGGCTTTCAGTGACACACTCTCCAAGGGTGAAAATTAGCTTTGTGAGATCAGTGGACAATGGAAGTGAGGAAGATGACAAGGAAGGAATCAGACAACGCCCTGAGTGGGACGGCAAAGATTTAAGACAACTGGTAATTTGAGCGTGTCACTGCAGGAGGGCGAGAGACAATCCAAGAGCAATCAAGTGAAGGAGGGGGAAGACCTGACCTGGCAGGGGTGGGAGCAAAATGGATGGTGGGGAGGGAGAGTGAGGAGGGGGGTTGCAGAGAAGTCAGTGATCACTCAGGAGGTCTGGAACTCTGACCTCTGACCCCATAGCAGAGCGGATGCCACCATGGTGAAAATGTGAGAGGTGAGGTATGTGCCCCCCCCCTTTCCCCTCTGAGCCCTGGCGGAAACCATTCCCCCCATGATGAATGGGATTTTAGCATTGACACAAATTGGCCCATAATAATGACACAAGGCCACTAAACACACAGGCGCAGAGTGACGGAGTGAGAATTGTGGCGCGAAAGAGCAGGCAGAGAGGAAAAGAGTGTAAAGAAGAAGAGAAAG
This sequence comes from Brachionichthys hirsutus, assembly GCF_040956055.1. Taxonomy (NCBI): domain Eukaryota; kingdom Metazoa; phylum Chordata; class Actinopteri; order Lophiiformes; family Brachionichthyidae; genus Brachionichthys; species Brachionichthys hirsutus. Next base: position 495,687 of record NW_027180334.1, read on the forward strand.
ATGGAGAAGAGATTTTTTTTTTTTAAGTCTCGGAGGAAAGAATTACCTTACCCACTGGGGCTGACGTAGGGGTGGGGTGGTAGATTTATGACTGAGGTTATCTTTGGGGTTTCTCTCTACCCTCCTGAACGGTGGGATTGTAGAAAGAGTTCAGAGCCCCCCCCCCCCCGGCACACATGAACACATGCCAATAGAGAGGCACACTGTCCGTCTGTGGGCTGGTGAGCTTTTTGTTCATGGTGCATGCATCTTCTGCTACAGCTTTGTTTGTCTTCCTATCCTCCACACCTCTATCCACCCTGTGCAGCATGTTTTGCTTAAAATCGTTGCTAACTTTTGTGGCATCCCTTTTTGTAGCTTCAGCATCTACTCCCAGCAAAATAAGACATCCCTCATGTCTTTTACAAAACATATGTATTAAATTAGGAATGCTTGGTAGGCAAGGGTTACACTCCTGTCAGTAATTGAAACAAGATTATGTATGAGCTAACATGATTACAGAGGCAGGGGGGGGGGGGGGGCGGGGGGGGGGGATTGAAAGGTGAATACCAGCCTGTGATGTGGGCCTACTCCTTTATTCCACAGTCGGAATTCCAGAGGCAATGGAACATAACTGAGTCCAAAGCCTTCTCGTCAAATGTGAATGAACAAAATATGTAGTTCATGTACTCACTGTTCCCGGGGTAGAAAGCTTTTAATCAGGAAGATACTGAGGGATCACAATATCCTGAAATATAAAGATAAAATCATTACCAATCCCACTGAACAGGGATTAAGTCTTGACCAGACCAGGGACTTGACATGTTATTGCTAACTATTGTCTTGGTTTTGTCTGACATCTGAACACGTCTGCGTGTTGAAATGAAATGACTTTACATAGTAACATAATAATTGCTTGAAAAACATATTGCTCTTCTGTTTTTGCTTTTATAAGTGTTCGTCTCCATCAACCTTTTTTTAGCAAGTTTTCCAACCTATTGTTTACAGGGGTGGAACGTTCATCATAGTGCTAACATATAGCATGTGCTGCATTCAAACAGAGTTGTCGAGATGGTCCTGCTGCTTCTATATCCCACCCGGACATTCTGTGTGAAAACAGTGAAGATTGCAGCACTGCTGAAATGCGTATGTGTGTGTGAACATAACACTGAAAATGTAGGGCAAGGTTTTGCCATTTTGCTGACGTATTATCTGCACAACCCAAACCGAATGATTTAGGAAGCAGTCAGTAGCAGCTAGCTCAAAGAAGATGGAAATTCCCTGGAAATATCTTCAAATTGCTGGACAGAACAACGGTTGGTCGTGTTATGTCGTGTTAATCCCTTCTTTGCAAACTGCTGCTTGACACATTAGACATCGCACAAGGCCCCGACGTTGCTGTGTTGAACGTCGCACCTTCCTTTCCTCTTGGAATGCCAGAGTGTGAACAATCAAAGGAGGAGGGATTTTGTTGCAGTGCTGTTGCACGATCTCTGTGTGAAAGCGGCTATTGTCAGACAAGCATTCACACTGACTTTCACACCTATGGAGACACTCTCATTCACCCATAA